>NW_028250508.1:0-138170 GCF_964263255.1 Lissotriton vulgaris
CCTTGGTGAGGGAGAAGATCAGCTGGTTGTCGTCGGCATAAGAGATGATGTTGAGGTCTTGCAGTCGTCAACGTGGGTGTTCGGTGCCATGCAGACGTTGAACAATGTCAGGCTGAGGGATGATCCTTGGGATACGCCGCAGATGATCTCGGAGGCTTCGGAACGGAAAGAGAGGAGGCAAACGCTCTGGGTTCTGCTGGAAAGGAAGGAGGTGGTCCATTCCAGCGCCTTGTCTCGGATTCCTGGGTTGTGGAGGCATGTGTGTAGTGTGTGGTGGCAGACAGTGTCGAAGGCGGCTGATAGGTCCAGGAGGATGAGGGCCTCAATTTCGCCATTGTCCAGCAGGGCCCTGATGTCATCGGTGGCAGCGATGAGGGCAGTTTCGGTCATGTGGTTGCTGCAGAACCTGGCCTGGGACTGGTCCAGATGTTGTTCTCCTCAAGGTAGCGGGTCAGTTGTCTGTTGATGGTCTTCTCGATGACCTTCGCCGGAAACGGGAGCAGGGAGATGGGCCGGAAGTTCTTGAGGTCCCTCAGATCCACCTTGGGTTTCTTGTGTAAGGCGTTGATCTCGGCCTGCTTCAAGCTCTCTGGGAAGGTCGCAGTCTCGAAGGAGATGTTGATGGCCTTGCGGACATGGGGTGCGATGGTGGCGCTAGCTTTGTTGAAGATGTGGTGTGGGCATGGGTCTGATGGAGAGACAGAGTGGATGGTGGGTGTGTCGGTGGTGGCTATGGGATCTGAGATGTCGGTGACTGTCGGGGAAGTCAGGTTGTTGAAGCTGTTGTGGATGTCTGCGATCTTGCGATGGAACAAGGTGGCAAGGGAGTTGTTGTATTCCTATTTGATGTCATTCTCAGAATGTATTCTGCCTTCTAGAATTCTGGGTGTGTGGGATTCACTTTGCTGTGACCCTCACTGGTGACTACTGCTCTTCGCTCCCTGTGGATGTTAAGTTGTCATTTCTGGTAATAAAGCTGTTACTACTTAACCAACGTTTGGACCTCGTTTCTACATAATTTCTGGCGACGACTGGGAACTACAGCTACTCCTACTTTTGGAAGGATCTCCTAGATGACAATGTTCACTTCTCTTGCCTGTTCAAAATTACTGAGGCTACTTTCCTATCAGTTCTACCGACGTGCTACTTTTTTCTCCATGAAATTGCCATTTCAGAAGAGCTAACCGTGAGTTTCTTTCACTTTTTTCTTGACTTTAATGATTTTCAACAGACTAAGCCTTACTGTCCGTTGAACGCATCCTTTGAACGCGTGGAATTCCTGCACCCGCCTCCTGCACCCGCCTTGTCTGCACACGCTGCATCCAGGCAACACTCTAGAACTTCCATTGTGCCTGGCAACGCCGAGGATCTTCTGTCTTCTCTCCGATCCCGGAAACCCACTGCATTCTGGGTATCAACCTCTCAACTTCGTGACGTCTGACGTCACAACGTGCCGCCATCTTGGTTGGGGATCCAAAAGCAACCTTCACGAAGCTGCTTTTCTTTTATTCATAACTTCGTCATTTTTACTCGTTTTTTCACCGGATTTGCTGTCTAAGTGTCCGCTAACCACAAGGTACTGGAATCTTTACTTTTATTTTTTATTTTTATTTTTCTGATTTTTGTCAAAAAAAAAAAATTATTTGACAAACATGTCCAATATTTCTGCTCCACCTCATTTTCTACAAACTGCTGGTGATCCCAATATTGAATGGGATTTATGGCACCCTATGTTCCTAGCCTACGTTGATGTTCTTGAGAAGGATGGTTGTTCTGCTAAACGCAAATTAGCCCTTCTCAGACACTGTCTTGGTGGAGCTGGCATTAAAGAGTTTGACAATCTTCCTGCAATTGATGATGCAGGGGATATGGATGTGTTCGAGAAGGCTTGTGCTCAAATGAAAATCCGTTTTGGAAAAAAAATAAATACTGTCATGGAACGTTTCAAATTTTACTCACGTGTTCAAAAACAGGATGAATCCATTGAGGATTATGTTTCTGCTCTACGTTCCCTAGCTTGTTCTTGTGCTTTTGAAACAATCTCTTATGAACAGGTTCTTAGAGATCAAATAATGATGCGCACTAAAAGCAAGAAAATTCAGGAGAGACTTTGGCTAGGCACAGAATCTTCGTTGAGCTCTGTCATCAATATCGCTAAAGGCATTGAGCAATCCGAATTGTTTGTCTCGGAAATCAGAGGCCAAGTTTCTAAACCTCAAGTTCCTGAAACTGAAGTCTCTTTAGTAAAAACCCAAAACACTTCTTCTAATTTCAATAGGTTACCTCCCAGAAAGGACTATGAAAAGAAAACTCCTGAAAATAAGAACGTTATTGAAAACAAGCCTCCCTACAGGAGAAATGTTTATTGTTATAGATGTGGTAGTTCATTTGGGTAATTATAGAGGGTGTCCAGCTTGGGATAGAGTGTGTGTTAAATGTAAAAGGAAAGGACATTTTGCCAATGTTTGTCGTTCTTCTCAAAGGGTCAATTACATTTCACAGGAAGAGGAGGAAGTTTTACAAAGTTTCAACTGTATTCTATCTGTGGATGATTGTGAACAGAAAGAGTTTCCCTCTTATACCATTTTAGTAGATAATCAGCCCATTCTCTTAATGATGGATTCATGTTCATGGTATTCCATCATTGGTTTGAATCTTTTTAAAAATCTCTGGGGTGACAGAGAACTTCTGACCTCTGACATTTCTCCAGGTGGTTACACTGGAACTAAAATAAACATGGAGGGTTTCTTTTGGGCTGATATTCAGGTTGCCGATAGATTCGCAAGAGGGAAAGTCTATGTTGCCACCAAAGGTGTCGCCATCTTAAGTTGGCCACATCAACGTTTACTTGGCATTAAACTTGACCCCAATGCCAATCCCCCCGTTTATTTAGTCGAACCTTATGTGTTGAGTATTGGTGATGTGGAAGACAATTCCCTATTTGTAGAATACACTAAGAAAATGTTCCCTGATGTTTTCAGAGATACTTTAGGTAAATTTGTTGACTTTCAACACAAGATCATCCTGAATGATAATGCCATTCCAGTTAAACACAGGGTCAGGAATGTCCCATTGGCCTATCGTGAGAAACTAAAGGACATTTTGAGCGATCTTGTTTCTAAACAAATCATTGAGCCCATCGAATCATCCCCTTGGGTTTCTCCCATTGTTTTATCGCTCAAAAGTTCTGGGGAACTCCGTCTGTGTGTGGATCTCCGCAGTTTAAATAAGGAGATTTGGGTAGATAAACATCCTCTCCCTAATATCCATGAACTAATTTCCTCTCTCACAGGTGCCACAGTTTTTTCAACCATTGATTTGGCTAGCGCCTATCATCAGGTTGAGTTGCACGAAGATTCCAAAAAGCTTACAGCTTTTGTGACTCCTGAAGGCATGTTCCAGTATTTGCGTATGCCTTTTGGACTTGCTAGTGCTGCTTCTGTGTTCCAACGCCTGATGAAAGAAGTTCTTCTTGACTGCAAAGGAGCCATCGCGTTCCAAGATGACATTTTGATTTTTGGAGCTGATGTCATGGAACATGATCAGAATTTACATTGTGTGTTGTCTCATGTGCAAAAAAAGGGTCTTACTTTAAAGTTTAATAAATGTAAATTTAGGCAATCTAAAGTTGAATATTTGGGACATGAGATCTCAAAGGATGGCATAAAACCTAAACTTAATCACGTAAAAAGTATTACAGATGCTCCCATTCCTTCCTCAAAGGAACAACTTTTGTCTTTCTTAGGACTCACCGAGTTCTATGGGAAATTTGTTAAAGATTATTCCACTATTGTACACCCTTTGCGATCTTTACTCAAAAAACAGGCTAAGTTTGTTTGGGGTACAGAGCAACAAACCTCTTTTGATTCCTTAAAAAGCAAAATTGTTAATGCTCCCTTTCTCAAACCTTTCTCTGTCCACAAAAACTGCATTGTTTGTGTAGATGCCAGTAATGTAGGGCTTGGTGCCGTACTTATGCAAAAGGACCGTTTTGGCGAATATGTTGTGTCCTATGCTTCCAGGACTTTACGGGATGCTGAGTTTAATTACTCTACTATAGAGAAGGAGCTTCTTGCTTGCACTTGGGCTACTCAACATTTTCGACAATTTATCTGGGGCACGAAATTTATCCTGAGGACCGACCATAAGCCTCTTGTTAACATGTTATCTGCTGGTGGCGGTCGAACTCTCACCGCTCGCTTGGCTCGCCTTGCTGCTAAGTTGCAAGAGTACCGGTGCGAGGTTGTTTATGTCCCTGGACGGTTGAATGTACATGCTGACTGTATGTCACGCTTTCCCGTTAGCGATACTTCCAATTCTTCTCCTGATGATTGTGATGTCGCTTTCTCTCTAAGTGATGTTAACTTAATTGGTGGCAAGGATGTAGGAAATTTTATCACTGAAAGTGTTTGGTCTGATGCTATGAGTCATGATGTTGTTCTTGCCAAGGTCAAAACCTTCCTGAGCACTGGTTGGCCTGAGGAGAGGAAGTTGGACGGTGATTTAGCATCTTTCTTCAAAGTTAAAGATGAATTGTCAGTAATTGATGACATGGTTTATAGAGATGACAAAATTGTTCCTCCCCTCAACGTCCGCGAATCCATTTGCATGCTAGCTCATGAAGGTCACATGGGAATGTCCACCACTAAGAGGAGAATCAGAGAGTACTATTGGTGGCCTAGTATGGATGCCATGATTGACAGGTGGGTAAGGAATTGTTCCCCTTGTTCCTTGAGTGACAAATCTGTCAAACCTATTTCTTCAGGGTTTTCCCCTATAGAATTTGTGTGTGGACCTTGGAGGAAGTTAGGGATTGACATCATCGGTCCTTTCAATTATCAGTCTGGAAAAGACATGTTTGCCGTAGTTCTCGTAGACTACTTCTCCAAGTGGCCAGAACTAAAAATAGTTGAGAAAGTTAATTCTGAGGTTGTAGTTGAATTTTTAAATGAAGTTTTTTGCAGAGAGGGCTTACCAGAAGAGATTGTCTCTGACAATGGTCCTCAATTTTTAAGCGAAGTTTTTTCTGCCTTTCTAGGAACTTGTGGTATTCTCCACAAAAGGGTTTCTAACTATTCTCCACAATCCAATGGCCAAGTGGAACGTTTTAACAGAGTGATTAAGGAGTCTTGCCAGTTGGCTCTTCGGAGTGGATTGAAGTGGAAAAAAGCTCTGCAGGCCACTTTGTTCACCTATCGTATGTCCCCCAATTCTGTCACTGGTTTGTCTCCCTTTGAAATGTTACGTTGCAGGAAACCCGGTACCAAGATCTTTCCTTGGTGGCTGAAGACGAAAGATTCTGGGTATTTAGAGCTGGACATGAATAGTGTTAGAGACCGCATTAGTAAATACCAAGACAGAATGGTCAAGAATTCCCCGAAATTTGTCTCGCCCAAAATTTCTGTTGGTGATTTGGTCAGGGTGAAATTTGGAGGTATCATTCCCAAAGGCATTTCTAGGTGGTCTTCGCCTGTCAAAGTCATTGAAGTCTTCAGCAAAGCTGTCAGAGTTGAGGGTGGTAAGATCTGGAACTTCAGGCGTATTTCAGCTTGCAGATCAAATGTCATAGATGAGAAGCTTGTCCATTCCGATCCCATTGCCTCTGATTCTGGTTTTCATGGGTCCCATGAGGTTTTTGATCATCTGCATTCTTCTCAAGTACCCCTGCCTCCAATTTGTTCTAACAATATTCCTTTTCAGGTTGTTCCGTCCAATGCTCACCATGTTGTTCCTCAAGACACTTTACCTCAAGACGTTGTTTCTCAAAATGTTATTGCTCAGGCGTGCTCTTCTTCGCCTGTCAGCTTACGCAGTAGTTCTCGTGTAAAACATGTTCCCGTTAAGCTTAAGGATTATATTTGCTCTTAATTTTTGTTTTCCTTTCTCCTTTCCTTTTTTTTTTTTTTTTTTCCCCCCCTTCCTTCCCCGTAGGGTCCATCGTTTTTTTTTTTTTTTTTGTTTTTCGGTGGGAGGTGTGTTGTATTCCTATTTGATGTCATTCTCAGAATGTATTCTGCCTTCTAGAATTCTGGGTGTGTGGGATTCACTTTGCTGTGACTCTCACTGGTGACTACTGCTCTTCGCTCCCTGTGGATGTTAAGTTGTCATTTCTGGTAATAAAGCTGTTACTACTTAACCAACGTTTGGACCTCGTTTCTACAGGAGTCACACAGGTCTTGCGATAGTGGGATGCTGTTGGTGTTGGAGCTGGGGTTGGAGGGTTCCTTCACAATGTTGAAGAGCTCTTAGCTCTTGTGCACGTTGTTGTCAAGGCTGTCCCTGAAGAAGGCCCTTTTGGCGGATCTGATGAGGTGATGGTGTCTGCGGATGGTGTTCTTGTAAGCTGCCTAGCTGTCCGGTGTCTGTTTGCGGTGCCATTTCTTCTCTAGTTTTCAGCAGATTTGCTTGGAGGCCTGGAGGTCCACGGTGAACCAGCTTGCTTTCTTGTTAATGCTTCTGTTGGAGGGTTTCTTGATCGTTGCAAGAGTGTTGGCGCAGTCGTTGATCCATCGCCTGAGGTTGCGGGTGTTGGTGTCGGTGGGGTCGGCGGGTGGGCTTTGGGTGAGGGTGATGTTTAGCTGGTCTACGTTGACTTTGCTCCAGCTGTGGTGGGGGATCTGTTGAGTGTGGTGGTGTGTGGTGGGTGGGTTTCCAGAAGGTGAAGTGGATGCAGCGATGGTCGGTCCAGTGGAGTTCGGTGGTGTGGCTGAAGGTGAAGTTGGAGCTTGTGGAGAAGATGGGGTCAAGCGTGTGGCCAGCAGAGTGGGTAGGCGTTGTGCTGAGCTGTCTAAGTCCAAGGTTGGCGATGTTGTCAATCAGGGCGGTGGAGTTGGTGTCGTTGTTGTTCTCGTTGTGGAAGTTCAGGTCTCTGAGGAGGATGTAGTCTGTGGAGGCAAGATCGTGCAAGAGCGTGCTTGCTGACGAAGTCGGCAATTGAGTCGCTGAACTGAGTCCGGAGTCCGGGGGGGCTGTAGACGAGAGTTCCTCTGAGGGTGGTGTTGGGATCAGTGTGGATCCGGAAGCGCAGGTGTTCGGCGGTGCTGGTCGAGACTCTGAGGGTGTTCTTGTAGATGATGGCGATTCCACCTCCTACTCCGTTGGTGCGGTCCCTGCGGTTGATCTTGTAGCCGTCTGGGAAGGCTATGGCTATGTCGGGTGCCGAGGAGGCATTCATCTAGGTCTCTGTCAGGAAGGCGATGTATGGGGAGGATGTGTTGAGCACGTCCCAGAGTTCGACAGCGTGTTTGTGTGCAGAGCAGGTGTTCAGGATTATGCATCTGAGGTGGTTGCGTCCTGTCACGGTGGGCAGTTTGGCGGCTCGGAGGCTGGTAAAGCTGCAGCTCTGACAGGAGAAGGGTCCTTTGGTGTGCTTCGGGGTTGCCAGGAAGCAGGTGTACGGGCGTCCAGTGTTGAATGTGTGGAGGGTGCTGGTGGCATAGTGGCGGTGGTCGGTGTGGCATTCGCGGGGACCAGGGGGTTTGGCGCTGGGCGCGGTCCAGGCATGGACAGGCACAGGTGGGCTTGCCTTAGACTCGTCTCGGCCGCACAGGGGCCGCCATATAAGGGGAGGAGGGAGAGAGGAGCAGCTGGGAGGCAACAGTAGGACACAGAGTGTAAAGGGCAACAACGGGCACAGAATAAAAGTAAGGCAACAGCGGGGCACAAGGAGCATGGAGGAAGCAGTAGTACGAGAGAACACAACAGAGACAGGGGGCCTTGAACTCACAGCATCAGCGACAGTAGCAAGCACAGGGCACAGGCACACAGGTGATGTTGTGAGGCATGGGGGAGCGACCTGCCTGAACCAGGGTCAAGGTTCACTCTCCTCACCGCGCAGCGGACGCCATATAAGGGGAGGAGGGAGGGAGGAGCAGCTGGGAGGCAGGAGCAGGGCGGTGAATGGGCGAGCAGGGGGGCGGGGCCACAGGGGATGCAGTGTCAGGAAACGGGTGGGGAGTGGGGAGTGGAGGAGGCAGGAGGCAAAGGCACAAAGGGGCACAGGATAAAGATACCCAACAACAGGGCACATAAAGAGAAGGGCAGCAGTGGGCACAGAATAAAAATTACACAACAATGGGGCACAGGGAGAACAAGCATTTGCAATGCAATAGGTCTCGCATTAGGAAAGTTTGAGCTATTGGTATTGTAAATGACAAATTTTGTATTTATGTGCTGGTTTTGAAAATTGCTAAATTAATAGCTTTGTCATTTACAATGCCAATAGCTTTAACTTTCGCAAATGTGACACCTATAGCATTTGTAATGCAATATGTGTTGTATTTATGTGACTTAGATGTATTGCTATTACAAATAACAATGGCTTTTTTTATTTATTTTTTAATAATTAATACTTAAATAAAAGTTATTGTAATTTATAATGGTAATAGCTTAAACTTTTGTAAATAACTTTTGTGAAGATTATGTTCAGTGTATTTTATTGTGACGAAAATCCAATAACAGAAGTGAAATATTAACATCTTTTTGTGAAATTTGTAATAAAGCTTGAAACATTGAGAGAACATATTTGAACCAGTTGTTGTTTAATGGTTGCACAGATTGATGTTGTGGTGGCGCTGAGTGATGTTGTAGTGGAGACGAGTGATGCTGTGGCGTTCATTAATTGCTTGCAAACTAACAAGGATCAGCTGAAAACAGAAGCGCTATTTAAACAAAGACACAACTTTTTTTCCCCCATGTAGAGTTATTATATTGGGGGCTGCTTACCTTACACGCGTCCTGGGGAAGTTCACAGGTCCTTCCTTTTGCTTCTCCCCTCGTCCATGGCCAAGCAGCAGCCTCATAGTGAAGAACCATTAAAGAAATGGGGTGACCCAAAACGGTACTGGACCTGGGTGACGTATTAGTATAAACAAACAGTGGTCCGAGACCTATTATTTTTAAACACGAAAAATCACAATTTTATGAATCAGAAGGCGTCTGTTATTTTAACCGCCCAGATCAATTAATGAAGAGAGATAGAGAATAGGCAACAGCAACAGACTCAAGAAGTATACACAATATTTTAATCTATTGTCTGAGATTCGGAACGGAAACACAATATGCAATATTTCAATCTATTGTCTCATTTTTTGAAGCGAAAGCACAATTCACAGTGTTATGTACTTTTTTTATGCATTGTCCCGTATTAAGAACGTGCAGTAAAGCAAATAAGGGGTGTCAAAGGAAAGTGAGCGTGATAAGGTGAACGGAAAAGAATCACACAGATTTAAGAAATTGTACTTCAAGCAATTCAAAAGAAACACCAGCCAAAGAAGGCCGGAACCATATAACCTGGTCACTTCAATCAATCAGCATAACTTCCTTAATTATTACTAAACAACAGATGGCAAAAAATGTCTGCACTATATCTACAAGGGTGATACAGTTAGTGGTCCAGGTTAGTTAATGAAATGTCGACGTTTTGACTCGACTAGCGGCCATGCGGTCGTTTTATTCCTGGGCCATGCGAGTCTTCTTCAGGACAGGTGGGGACGGGACTATAGGGATCCCATAGGTGACCCCTCCTGGGAGATAATGGTCAAGTTTCCCACTCCACATATACTCAGTCCTTAAGTTTCCAGGGGAGTTATCCAAGTGGTCTCTATGTTCTTGTTGGGTTTTTTTTAACCGATGGGTAATCATGTGGCACTACATGTCTTCATTTCCAGTCCCAATCTTAAGTATTGGGTAGTGTCAAAGGCAGGCACCTCCTCGTGAGTCAATCAAATGGCCTGAAAGTCTGTCAAGAGCCTCGACGGGAACGCTCTGGCTTACTCGCCGAGCATTCCCGTTGAGGCTCTTGACAGACGCGCTTCTCCCCTGACGACCACGGACCTAACTTCGAGGCCCGTTTTGGCTGACATCGATCAAGCTACCCATCTACTTGTGACAACACTGTCTTTCAGGCCATTTGATTGACTCACGAGGAGGTGCCTGCCTTTGACACTACCCAATACGTAAGATTGGGACTGGAAATTAAGACATGTAGTGCCACATGATTACCCATCGGTTAAAAAAAAACCAACAAGAACATAGAGACCACTTGGATAACTCCCCTGGAAACTTAAGGACTGAGTATATGTGGAGTGGGAAACTTGACCATTATCTCCCAGGAGGGGTCACCTATGGGATCCCTATTGTCCCGTCCCCACCTGTCCTGAAGAAGACTCGCATGGCCCAGGAATAAAACGACCGCATGGTCGCTAGTCGAGTCGAAACGTCGACATTTCATTAACTAACCTGGACCACTAACTGTATCACCCTTGTAGATATAGTGCAGACATTTTTTGCCATCTGTTGTCTAGTAATAATTAAGGAAGTTATGCTGATTGATTGAAGTGACCAGGTTATATGGTTCCGGCCTTCTTTGGCTGGTGTTTCTTTTGAATTGCTTGAAGTACAATTTCTTAAATCTGTGTGATTCTTTTCCGTTCACCTTATCACGCTCACTTTCCTTTGACACCCCTTATTTGCTTTACTGCACGTTCTTAATACGGGACAATGCATAAAAAAAGTACATAACACAACGTGAATTGTGCTTTCGCTTCAAAAAATGTGACAATAGATTGAAATATTGCATATTGTGTTTCCGTTCCGAATCTCAGACAATAGATTAAAATATTGTGTATACATCTTGAGTCTGTTGCTGTTGCCTATTCTCTATCTCTCTTCATTAATTGATCTGGGCGGTTAAAATAACAGACGCCTTCTGATTCATAAAATTGTGATTTTTCGTGTTTAAAAATAATAGGTCTCGGACCACTGTTTGTTTATCATAGTGAAGAAGGCGGGTGTTGAGCAGGAGCACTGGCTGCAACCGGAGTTGAGGTAGCGCCTCTGTGTGCTGCAGCCTGCAGAGGCAGAGGTTGTGAGGGCTGCCCATTTATTGAAAAAGACCCCCAAAAAACCGCAAACACTATAAAGATGACACTGCGTCAAGTGAAGAAGAAAATAAGCTCTCACGTCATCGTTCGGCCGAAAGTCTTATCAGAGACACTTTAAGTTCCTCACACGTGTCCCTACACTAGTCACTTTCGTCAGAGGGACCCCCACCATTGTGTCTGGATTATTCATCCCACACAATACTAAACCTGTGATAAATAAATAAACGCATCTGTAATTTGAACGATTAGCTGAAAAAAAAAGCTCCAGAGAAATGGCGATGCCATAGCATCTCGAGACACGCGTGGAAAGAACCTAGCCTATGTGCATTTGTCATCATTAAGTGCTTTTATGAGGCTATTCGGGTTAGAAATGGGAAATACATTGAGTGTTCCCTCGTCAATAAGGAGTTAGACTCTGGTTAATGTGAATAGGGAAGCTTTGTAAATAGACTGCTTACTCCTACATATTAGCAACATGTGAAGGAGATTAGGGGGCGTTTTCTTCCTGAAAAGCACATGTGGAGAGCATCATTAGTGTATTCATTATGAAAACATCAGCTGGGAAGAGCCGGAGGGTAGGAGCCTCTCCTGCTTTGTGTAGAAGTCTGCCATGCTTCTCGCCCAGCAGGGAGGGGCAGGGAAGTGCCGGAGGGTAGGAGCCTCTCCTGCTTTGGGTGGAAGTCTGCCATGCTTCTCGCCCTCTTGGAGATGTGTTGGACACCCCTGGGTCGAGTGCAACACAGGAGCTCCCAGCGGGGGGGGGGGGGGGGGCAGGTAAGAGCCGGAGGGTAGGAGCCTCTCCTGCTTTGGGTAAAAGTCTGCCATGCTTCTCGCCCTCTTGGAGCTGCGTTGGACACCCCTGGGTCGAGTGCAACACAGGAGCTCTCAGCAGGGGTTGGGGGGCAGGGAAGTGCCGGAGGGTAGGAGCCTCTCCTGCTTTGGGTAGAAGTCTGCCATGCTTCTCGCCCTCTTGGAGCTGCGTTAGATACCCCTGGGTCGAGTGCAACACAGGAGCTCCCAGCAGGGGGGGGCAGGTAAGAGCCGGAGGGTAGGAGCCTCTTCTGCATTGGGTAGAAGTCTGCCATGCTTCTCGCCCTCTTGGAGCTGCGTTGGACACCCCTGGGGCGAGTGCAACACAGGAGCTCTCAGCAGGGGGGGGCAGGGAAGTGCCGGAGGGTAGGAGCCTCTCCTGCTTTGGGTAGAAGTCTGCCATGCTTCTCGCCCTCTTGGAGCTGCGTTGGACACCCCTGGGTCGAGTGCAACACAGGAGCTCTCAGCAGGGGGTGGGGGGCAGGGAAGTGCCGGAGGGTAGGAGCTTCTTCTGCTTTGGGTAGAAGTCTGCCATGCTTCTCGCCCTCTTGGAGCTGCGTTGGACACCCCTGGGTCGAGTGCAACACAGGAGCTCCCAGCAGGGGGGGGGGGGCAGGGAAGAGCCGGAGGGTAGGAGCCTCTCCTGCTTTGGGTAGAAGTCTGCCATGCTTCTCGCCCTCTTGGAGCTGCGTTGGGCACCCCTGGGTCGAGTGCAACACAGGAGCTCTCAGCAGGGGGTGGGGGGCAGGGAAGTGCCAGAGGGCAGGAGCCTCTCCTGCTTTCGGTAGAAGTCTGCCATGCTTCTTGCCCTCTTGGAGCTGCGTTGGACACCCCTGGGTCGAGTGCAACACAGGAGCTCTCAGCAGGGGGTGGGGGGCAGGGAAGTGCCGGAGGGTAGGAGCTTCTTCTGCTTTGGGTAGAAGTCTGCCATGCTTCTCGCCCTCTTGGAGCTGCGTTGGACACCCCTGGGTCGAGTGCAACACAGGAGCTCCCAGCAGGGGGGGGGGGGGGCAGGGAAGAGCTGGAGGGTAGGAGCCTCTCCTGCTTTGGGTAGAAGTCTGCCATGCTTCTCGCCCTCTTGGAGCTGCGTTGGACACCCCTGGGTCGAGTGCAACACAGGAGCTCTCAGCAGGGGGTGGGGGGCAGGGAAGTGCCGGAGGGCAGGAGCCTCTCCTGCTTTCGGTAGAAGTCTGCCCGCCCCAGGCGCTCTGCCCTGGCCCTGCTGGCTGCACCCTCGGGTGGATTGGGTGGAAGGAACCCTGGAAGGAACCCCACAGTTGGCTGCGAATAGAAAGAAACCGTCTTATCACCGATGTTGCCATCCTGGGGTGGGCGCTCCTTCCTGGGACAAGCTTGGACACGCGCCCCTCATGGCCTCGGGTCCAAAGAGCTGAGGCTGGGAGAAGCTTCCACGGTGAGTTTTCAAGAATGACCCTGGATGTGAACCGAGGCGAGCTGGGGCCTCTTATGTCGCCCTCACTCATCAAAACAGAAGCACTTCAACAAAAGCTCCAGAATAGGCCGATACAACGCAGCAGAAAGGCTACAGTTTCAGACTATGAAGTTGGGAAGCCTGGTTCGAGTCTTGGCATCCTGTGGTTCTGAATGACTCACTTCTATCCCGTGCCTAAAAATGAATGTGCCCGGCTTGGGTAATGCGCCTCCATGTCTTCCGCTTCTGTTAGCGCTATATAGAACAGCAGAAGTAACAAGCAGCATGCGTTGCCCGGCTCCTTGCGCATGCGCCTTTATGTTTACATCAGACAACAAGCTAATGACAAATATAGACGGAGAGTGGGCGTTGCTTCTATTTCATACTCCAATATAGCATGGCTCGCAGAGCAGCACATGCACTGCTCAGGCTCGACCTAATAAATGGATGGATGAATGATTGGAGAGGAACGTGCACAAAGTCATTAACGCGCCAGGACCCCTTTACACTTGATGAAGTCATAAGCAATTCAAAGCCCACCAGGGTTTTAGAGTTATAGCAGTAAAGCATTAAGACACAGACATGGGTGAAAAACGGGAGATGTAAAATTACTTCAGTGGAAAGTTACAACAACAAAAAAAAGACGCAGGCCGGACTTTGTCAATAAAACATGAAATAGCCACGGAAGACTGTGTGAGCCATGAAGCTCTATGTATAGGTACACAAAATTCCTCCACAAAGCTCATACAATTGCACCATGGCCCACGGAATTGTAACAGCCACTGTGAGTCAGAAAGTGTCCCTTCAGCTAGGAGTTTTCCCCATAAGCCATGAAATTGCCCCCACTTACACATATAACGAGGGGAAAACTATAGGGGAGAAAGGGAGATGGGAGTTAAGAGGAACAAAATAGAGCAAAAACTACAATAAGGCCAGGAAGAGGTGATAAATGTGAGCAAAAGAGGTAAAATAAAATGAACGAATTACCAGGCAGACCAAAAGCAACACACACAGACCACATGACTCTATTCCTTTCCTCGGACACAAGAAATGAATGCACACATTAACACAACAACTCTGTGAAAAAAAGCTCGAATATCGAACATCTACACAGAGATTAACCCTGTTTACCCCAAGAACACCTTGAAACAGCACAAAGCACCAACCACCCCCCCCCCCACACACATACACACTGCAGGCATATACATCTCCTAATACACCATACACGAATGAATGGATGCGAACACACCATAACATTCACTCACAGAAATCACCAAATACGAAAATACACATTCATGCAGCCACCGTTAAAGGCACATATACACTAATCAAACCCACATTTTCCAATGCGCACACACATGCCACTTAATGCACACAAACGCCATCAAATGCACAAATGCAAATTATGTTACACAAACACGCACACACATACATCAAGTCCACACACTTGTTTGTTATTTTGTCATTGGGATAGAAGCAAAGACGGACCCACAGAGCTGACACACTCATGAAACACTTGCAGTTTCACAGTGCGTGTCCTTTAGCGAGGACACACAAAACAGCAGCAGAGACAATACGTCCCAACGAAGACCTTAAAAACCGGAAGCTGACAACTTTCCAAGCAGCAGTCGGTATTGTGCACCGTGGGCGCAGCATCCGCAGAGCAGACACACAATAATAAGCAGTATACATTGATAATTTAACAACATGTGTGACTGAGTGCAAAAATACAACCGAAGCAGCATCATGCATTCCCCATGCACTAACTAGTCATGTCTTCTGCTCCGACCCAGCCCTTCCCTCCCTTCCCTTCCGAGCCCCGCTGCCCCCTGCATCCCTGCCCTGCCTATGCTCCTCTGCTGTCCCGTCCCGATCGCCTGCTAAAGAAACAAGTACAAAAATTGTTTAATAAGAGCACTCGGAGCGAACATATGGCTCTGTGTGACTTCACAGCGGGAGGCAAAACGAACATCCACCAAATTTACAAACCAGAAGTTAATGGGTCACGTCAGAAAACCGGGTATCACGCACGTTTGTTCACAAGGCGCATGCACGTAGTCACAGGCAGACGCTCGCTCCGTCCATTCTGTGATAGGAGAGGCTGGTCTGGTCCCAGAGTGCACGGAAGTGAGGGAGATAAGTAAATCACGAACAAGGAGCAGAATGTAATACATCCGGGTACCGAAGGCGGCTGGAGCGTTTCCGAGTCAGCAGAGGCGGCTGCTACAGGCAAGGGATGCGCTGGGGAAGCGGCGTCCGCTTCCACTCGGTTTCGGCGCATGGCTGTTGGGTGCCGTTTAAATTATGCTACCCAGGCCAGGCGATGCGGCGGAGATACGGGGAGTCACGACAAAAGAGCCAGGTGCGTGGGGGGTGGCTGCGTGCATGTGTGTGTGCGCGCGTGTGTGTATATATATATATATATATATGCAGTGTGTGTCTGTGTGCGCATGCGTGAGTGAGGCTGTGAATCTGAGGCATGGGATGTGCACGGCGCCGTGCGCGCCCTCGAGTGCAAATCGGAGAAGCAGAGGCTCGTGCATGTACGCTATCTCACATTCCCCCGAACACGCCAACAAAAGGTCCTTCGCTACGCTCGACCTAAAAAGGGCAACAACAGGCACAGAATAAAAGTAAGGCAACAGCGGGGCACAGAGAAAAAGGGCAACAACGGGCACAGAATAAAAGTAAGGCAACAGCTGAGCACAAGGGGCACAGAGGAAGCAGCAGTACGAGAGAACATACTAGAGGCAGGGGGCCTCGAGCTCACAGTGTCAGCGGCGGTAGCAAGCACAGGGCACGGACGCAAAGGTGGGGCTGTGCGGCATGGGGGAGCGACCTGCCTGAACCAGGGTAAAGGGTCGCTCCTAGAGTAAGGGTTGTGATGAGAAAAATGGACGATGTGGTAATTTGCGATGTGCTAAGTTGCAAAGAGTTCCTCGCATTGCTGTCTATTTCTTGCAAAATTAACAGAAACTCAATGGTTTGTATGTGTAATTTGAACGACTGGCATGCATGGTACGCCCTTGTGTGGAAAAACCTTGGTGGTTATTGGTGCCACAAGGTTTTACAGTACTTGTGACACTCTTCATAGAAAACCTCTGCTTTGAGTAGGTGGAGGAAAGGTGGGAGACTGAGAACTTAATTGTGGCAATTAAGAACAACGCAAAAATTCACACGCTTAGCAAAATTTCCCACACTCCTAGGGATAATGAGCTATAATACATTGAACTGAGCACCTTAATTCTAAACTATTCACAAGGTGGCTGCAAGCCCTCTGGTGAACCCCTGACTCTCCTTTTTAGTAGCTTGGCTACATCAGGTTTAATCCTGTTGGAAAATGCAAGGAAAGAATTAACGTTTAACGGGTCGAGACAAGGAATATTGTGAAAATTATAAAACTGTATCAGTTAGAGATCATTGAAAGTTTAGTTATAGAAATAGAAGGGATTGGGCTAAGAGCCGTCTTAGGTACGCACCTGGTTTAGAGTATGGGGCATTCATCGTGGGGTCTTATGAAAGTCTATAGAAGGTTAAAAGAAATCCTATTTTTATGTGACCAGGAGTTTGAGGTGGACCTGATTCTTCTGCCGTTGGTGTTTTGCCCTTGTGGAAACAGTTAGGATTTAGAAGATAGTATTGAGCAAATGTCACTCAAGCAGAAGTAGGTAGGATGTGGTACCCAAAGTGTAGCCCTTGATCTCATGCCACATCTTGGACCCAGGGCCACCACAGTGGTACCACCTCAGTGTGGGACCTTTGGAAGTGGGCCTGAAGGTGCGCTACAAGCCCAGATGTGGTCTCGGCAGAACCAATGCAGCATGAAGCATCGCTGCACGTCCCATCACCCACCAGCTCCTCGGAATCACTGATGCATAACACATTGCCTTACATGGACCTCTCATAACCATCACAGCTTCTTGGAGCCACTGCTGTGCGACTCATCTCCATGCAAGGACCTCATATTGTCTTCTGTGCGACGCCAACTCGACGCATGACTCAGCATTGCTCTGCAACCAAGATTTATGGTACTTTGTTCACCGGGCCTAACTGGGTTTCTATAGATGGCCCACGCTCTTTCATGATTGGCCTGTACTTGTGAATTTGTCCCGGTCCGGTGCGACCAAATAACCAGAGTTGGTGCTTTGTGTTTTCAGGCACTGGTTTTAGTTACTTACTTTGAACTTGCAAATCTCCTGTTCTACTGATTCAATGTTTGTAATTTTGCTGTTAACGTTTTCTTTAAATTTAATTCTATTTTTCTAAATTGGTGTGGAATTTTCTTGTGTTGTGTTTCACTTTATATTTCTATTTCAATTGCTACATAAACACTTTACACATTGCCTCTAAGTTAACTTGACTGCTCTGTGTCAAGTCACCAGAAGGTTGAGCACAGGTTAATTAAGGGTTTGCTTGTGACTTCACCCTGACAAGGATTGTGGTTGTTGGTTGAGTAGGGTAAAATTCGGTATTTTCGAATCGGTAATTTACAATTACCTACATCTAGCCCTATATATCTACAGCATGTTACTAAGAGTCCAGGCACTGCATCATAAAGCATGTTTGTTCATGGTGAGTCTCTCAAAACTTGCTTTACTAGTTGTTAAACTTATAAAACCGTATGGTAAATATGAGTGTTTTCCAAGTGTGCCCTTCTCCTATTTCACTGTGTAGAGTGGCTAATGGGAGTCCGCCAGGCCTACATTTCTATGAGTCATGGCTCTGATGGGTGTTTGCCTTCAGTGTTTGACAAGTTAAGAATGGGTCAGCCGTGTTAACACATTAATGTTTAATAGCGCTAGCTAAAATTAGATCCTACATGGTAAGGGATTCGTTTACATCTGCATACAACAGAATGCTGCAGGGGTTTCACACACACCCCTGTGACATCACAGAGCTATGACACTCTCACAGGGATATTCCTCCGTGTCTCTGATGGAGGTTTTCATTTGTGTCTGTTTCCACATTTGTGGCTCATGAATAAGGCTCCCTGTTTTTTGTTTTTACGGATTTTTACAGATAAATACAGACTGAAAACATTTATTTTCTTGTCTGTATTTTTTGTTTATGTGGATAAAAACGGAAATTGGGTTGCTTTGTGAGTAATTCTAAATACACTGTGCCATGACTGCCAGGCCAATAGTTTGTGTGTAATGATAGGAAAGGGCACTAACAAAGAAAGGACTTTTAAAAAAGAGGCTTTAACAGCAGTAGATATGCACAAGATTGATACTGAAAGTTGCATTTTTTCTTATAAGTACATTGATTTATCTTCTGCAGGTGTTTACAGCATTGAAACCTAGTAGGCATTCAAACATGAGTGCATACTTGCCGGTTAAATAAATTTGGAAATATACAAATTTCAGCTTCATTTTTCCACAAAACCCGCCACAAATACTGATAAATACAGATAAAATTAACAAAAAATAAATATGGATAAATACAGATGGAAATGTCCAAAAAATAAATACCACAAAACCGGCAGCCCTTTTCATGATTACATGCAAGCCCCTTAGCCTCAATTACGTCTACAGGTGCAGTTGCGCGTACAGAGGAGGGAATTTTGCAAGTTCACCGATTTACCATCAGGGTCCTGCCAGATGACTTCTCTGGCTGGGTGTATGCTGGGTCTTTCATTTATTCCCAAGGGAATTTCAATGAGGACATCTTATGCTTTATACTTTCCTTCCGAGTGAGGTCGGACTGGCTGTACCGGGCATCCGGCGTTTCCCTGGGAAGCTGTAAGGGTGGGGGTGGGTTTTGTTACTGGCGGATGGTTACGTTACTGGGGCCAGTTTTGCTGGAGTGCTGCACTATCGGCCCCCAGTAACAAAATAAGCCTCCCAAAATAATCCTCCCAAATAATCCACTCACTCTCATTTCCAGCCTCCAGGGGCCAGCCACTGCTCCACATGTGCACTCAGTGTTTACCATGTTGGCTCACAGCGCCGTCAATCTGTAGTTGTGTGTAAAAGCGCTACTAATGACTCCCTGGAATAATTATTTTGTCTTGCCCCTGCGCACTCTCCCCTCTCATTTCTCGCTCACTTCATCACACACCCCAACACTCTCGCTCCTCGTGGCGGTGCTCCGCACTCAGCTCTGAGTGAGTACAGACAGCTAGCCAGACCCAGGCCAGCAACTAAGCCCGGGCCCAGCTAGAACCAGCAACCAACAGCTAGTGGTAACTGATGACCCTGTCTTAATTTTTTGTCGTGGCCGGCGCCCGCACTCTCTGCCCTCTCTCATCCCCTAAGACCTCCGGCTCTCAGTAGATCAAGGGTGCTCAGCATGTCTAATTTTACTCATCCTGTTGGCAGCTTTCGAAAGGGCAGCACTCAACATTGTGTTATGATATCTACACCCTGCAAGAATTGAAGACGAGGGATTGTCCCGGATCCCTGACTCTTCTAATGTCTGCTGGGAGCCCATCTGTCTAACACCTTTCAACTCTGTTTTTAGGAAACTCTACTATGGTGTCCCTCAAGGTCCATCTCCCAGCTCTAGGCTCTTCCATGTTTATGATTCTCCCCTTACCATGCTAAATTATTATTTAGTTCCTCCTTTGTGTCTTATGCTGGCAGCACTCAAATCTTGCTGTGGTTGGAGAGTCAAGATTCAAACAATGCTACCAGGTTTCAGAACGGTTCTATTTCAGTAGTCCCCTGGGTGGGCCAACACACTTTAGAAATCAACAGGAACAAGACTGAAACACTTGTCAGCAGTAATACTTCAGAGTTGTCCAAGTGGGGTGTCCGCCCAAGCTAGGGGCTCCGCCTGCCCTCCTATTCCTGTCCTAATGTATGTTTTTTTAGTCGGTCCTACTCAGATTGGCACAATTCCTACTTCTTTGCAAGATCACTCTTTTTCTGGCCTACCATGCCCCTCTAATGGTGTCCAAGTGGGGATTATATCTCACCTGGACTACTTTAACACTCTCTACTTTGGTCTCCCTGCATATCCTCCTGCCCAGCATCAGGATTCAACACGCAGCAGGACTCAGCTCACAACCGCCTCATCTTTCAGCATCTTCAGCGTGGTCACATCGCTCTGTGTTTGCTCACTTTTGCCTGCCAGCTCCCAAACTGAGAATTTACCATTTAGATTCATCATCATGTTTTCTAAGGCAGGGGCCCAAGTATCTTCAGGTCAGATTCATTCACTACCGTCCTCTCAGCTCCCTGTGCCCAGCCTGGTCAGGACATTCTACAGCCCCCAGGGTTCTCCGTGCTCATCTTGAAGTTTGCTTGTTCATGTTTAGGATTTATAACCGCTGTCCATCAGGCTTACCTTCTGCAAATCTCTGACAATGTTTCTGTTTTTAGCAGTCATCTACTCCTGTGATCTGCCCGCTTCCCGGTGGCAGAGCTGTGATTTCTGGGTCAGCGGTCTACTTGTTAACAGGAGACTTCTGTAATTCCATAGTTGTGTAATGGCTCTGTGCTGGGTAGTTATGTAATCGACGGAGCCCCGATGTAGGCCAAGTAGGTTTGAGTTGCGGGCCTCGAGCTGTGATGAATGTGTGACTAAAAGCCGGACCCCCTCCCGGGACTCATGAAGTTTCTCTCTAACAGACCAGAGTACGAAACTAGATGAAATCATCCTCTTTCATAGTGCGTCACTTGGCTGGTTACACATACTTTGTACACCACCTTTTAATTCACCCTGTACACCACCTTTTAATTCACCCTTCACATAAGGTCCTGATGAAAGCCAGATTTAATGAAAGGCCTGGCTGAAACATGTTGACCACACAGGATGTCGGAGCTCATAGTCACCTCCACACACATCCGTTGCCTTGCTTTTAACACTTCCAAGGGCCCATTATTAAAATTACCCTTGAGGACACTGGGATCCTTAGAACAGTTTTTAAACCTACACTCTTAACACCATCAATACACACTCACTTAACAAAATCCGCTCTGCTGTAAGCAGACGTCGCAGCACACCCAAGGCACAGTTGTTACCCTGGTTGGGGCCCGATGATGAAGCATGCCACCAACTAGGTTGGTGGGGGAGGGCCTTCATAAAAAACAAATATGTTTTCCTTATTTCTGAAACACAGACTTTGAACTTCTAACCAATAGCTAGCTCTTTTTGATTTCCACATAGTTTATGTGAAGTCCAGCTGGCTGGTGGGTGGAAACTCATTACGTACACAAAAAAGACATTCCGTAGAGCAGAGAAGAGCACAGTAGAGCAGAGCAGAGTATTGTAGAGTAGGGTAGGATAGGGTAGAGTAGAGTAGCTTACAGTACACGAGCAGAGTAGAGCAAAGTAGAGTAGAGTAGAGCAGAGCAGAGCAGAATAGAGTAGAGTAGACAAGAGTAGAGTAGAGTAGAGTAGAGTAGAGTAGAGTAGAGTAGAGTAGAGTAGAGTAGAGTAGAGTAGGATAGGGTAGAGTAGCGCACAGTAGAGTAGACCAGAGCAGAGTAGAGTAGAGTAGGGTAGGATAGGGTAGAGTAGAGTAGCACACAGCAGAGTAGAGTGGAGTAGAGTAGAGTAGAGCAAGGCAGAATAGAGTAGAGTAGAGTAGGATAGGATAGGATAGGATAGGGTAGAGTAGAGTAGAGTAGAGTAGAGCTAGGCAGGGTAGAGTAGAGTAGGATAGGATAGGATAGAGTAGAGTAGAGTAGAGTAGAGCTAGGCAGGGTAGAGTAGAGTAGGATAGGATAGGATAGAGTAGAGTAGAGTAGAGTAGAGCTAGGCAGGGCAGGGTAGAGTAGAGTAGAGCAGAGCAGTTTAGAAAAGGGTAGAGCAGAGCACAGTAGAGTAGAGCAGAGTGGAGTAGAGTAGAGCAGAGTGGAGTAGAGTAGAGTAGAGTAGAGTAGAGTAGAGTAGAGTAGAGTAGAGTAGAGTAGAGTAGAGTAGAGTAGAGTAGAGTAGAGTAGAGTAGAGTAGAGTAGAGTGGAGTGGAGTGGAGTGGAGTAGAGTAGGATAGGGTAGAGTAGCGCACAGTAGAGTAGACCAGAGCAGAGTAGAGTAGAGTAGGGTAGGATAGGGTGGAGTAGAGTGGAGTAGAGTAGAGTGGAGTAGGGTAGGGTGGAGTAGAGTAGAGTAGAGCAGAGTAGATGGCCTCTCTGTTAGTGTGTGCGGACATAGAGGTAGACATTGGCACACTGACATATGTATGTTCTATTCCGGTTTATATAACACAATCCAAGCTACAAAGCACTGCACAAGGCAGGCAATAGAAAGCAATGGGCAGTCATCGTTGTGAAGGGGGTTCTGCTGAGGGAACAGGTGCAATCACTACTTCTCCCACCTCATAGCGTGCATTGCAGAATGTAGGACAAGGTGCTGTTGGCGACATACTGTCACATCAGAAGTAGGCCCTGTTATGGACAGTAGGGTGCTAAGGGTCAGGCCACAACAGTCTGTGGGGAAAACACACTTGTATATATTAAGGTGCTTTTCTGTAGGGTTTGTGAAACCTGGCAAATAACCCCATACTTCTCTGCAGAAATGCTCTCCATTGGACGGACCACAGCTGCGTTCACTTTATCTACAATAAGACCATAACCCACAACCATCCTCAACCTACTCTGCGAAGAAACTGGAACAAAATCACCATCGACCAGATCTACTCAGCGCTTCTTCAAAACCCCCCTGCCCACCCCTCAAACCCCGACCAAGCAGCCATTAACCTCACCCAATGGCTATCCAACAGCGCCGACATCCTAGCACCGCTGAAAAAACGTCAAACCAAACCAGGCAGCAAAAACGCCTCCTGGTTCAACGATGATCTTAAGAAATCGAAGAAACTGTGTCGCTCCCTCGAGCAGGCCTGGAAAAAAGACCCAAACACCAGCACCAGGGACGCCTTCAAAAACGCCACCCGCATACACCACCAACTAATCCGGTCTGCCAAGAAAGCCGCTTTCAAAGACCGACTAGATAACAACGCCCACAACAGCAAGGAATTATTCAACATCGTCAAAGAATTTACCAACCCTTCAGCCAACTCCAACGACATCACCCCCTCTCAAGCCCTCTGCAACTCCCTAGCCTCATTCTTCCACAACAAAATCGCAGACATCCACAACAGCTTCGACAACCGACCCGGAGACCAACCCACCCAACCTTCTGCAGGACCTTCACCCCCCTCAAACATCCTTAATGACTGGAACACAATCTCCACTGAGGACACCATCCCCCTGATGAACTCCATCCACTCAGGATCCCCCACAGACCCATGCCCTCACCACATCTTCAACAAAGCAGACTCCATCATAGCACCACACCTCCGAGACGTCATCAACTGCTCCCTCAACTCCGCCACCTTCCCGGAAAGCTGGAAACACGCAGAACTCAGCGCCCTTCTGAAAAAACCCACAGCTGACCCCACCGAACTCAAAAACTACCGCCCCATCTCGCTCCTTCCATTCCCGGCCAAAGTCATCGAGAAAGCTGTCAACAACCAGCTCGCCGCCTTCCTCGAAACCAACAAATCCCTCGACTCCTCACAGTCCGGCTTCCGAGCCAAACACAGCACTGAGACCGCCCTCATCGCAGCCACAGACGACATTCGAACTCTACTGGACAATGGAGACACAGTCGCCCTCATCCTCCTCGACCTCTCCGCAGCCTTCGACACAGTCTGTCATAACACCCTTCTACAGCGCCTCAAACATCGGAATCCAAGGAAATGCACTGGAATGGATCACCTCGTTCCTCACCGGAAGAACCCAGAGAGTCCGCCTCCCACCATTCAAGTCTGAGGCCACTGAAGTCATCTGCGGTGTTCCGCAAGGATCTTCACTCAGTCCCACCCTCTTCAACGTATACATGAGCCCCCTCGCGGCCATCGCACGCCAACACAACCTCAACATCATCTCCTACGCTGATGACTCTCAACTGATCCTATCACTCACCAGAGACCCTAACACTGCCAAAACCAACCTACATGAAGGAATGAAAGAAGTAGCCGAGTGGATGAAGCACAGCCGTCTGAAACTGAACTCAGACAAAACAGAAGTCCTTATCTTAGGTACCTCCCCCTCCGCCTGGGATGACTCTTGGTGGCCAGAGGCCCTTGGAAAAGCACCCATCCCGACGGACCACGCACGGAACCTGGGCGTCATCCTGGACTCCTCACTCTCTATGAACAGACAAGTCAACGCCGTTTCATCATCTTGCTTCAACATTCTTCGCATGCTCAAAAAAACATTTCGCTGGATCCCCACCGAAACTAGAAAAACAGTCACCCACGCACTGGTCACGAGCCGCCTGGACTACGGAAACACCCTATACGCCAGTACCACCGCAAAACTCCAGAAAAAACTTCAACGCATCCAGAACGCTTTAGCCAGACTCATACTAGATATCCCGCGTAAAGACCACATCTCTGGTCACCTGAAAAACCTCCACTGGCTCCCCGTCAATAAGAGGATCACTTTCCGCCTCCTAACTCACGCACACAAAGCACTTTACGAACTGGGACCCGAATGCCTCAACGCACGACTTCCCTTCTACACCCCCTCTCGCCAGCTACGATCCTCCAACCAAGCCCTTGCTACTGTACCCCGCATCAACAAAACCACCATGGGAGGTAGATCCTTCTCCTACCTGGCAGCTAAAACCTGGAACTCACTTCCTACTCACCTTCGCCTCACTCAGAACCACCTAGCATTCAGAAAGCAACTTAAAACTTGGATATTTGACAAGTAATTCCCCACCCTTCTTCAAGCGCCTTGAGACCCTCTGGGTATGTAGCGCGCTATATAAATAGTTTGACTTGATTTGACTTGACTAGGTGTATGTCACACACCACTGACAAAGAAATAAGTATTAACGTCTGCGTACACGTGTGCGACAGTTACTTGCGTAAATGCAAGTTTAGGGTGAAGGTCTAGATGAATTGAGGTATAGGGGTTATGGGTTTAGCGTTCAAGGCCAATTCGTTATAGGGGACATGCCTGTAGTATTAGTATTTTGCACCTTACGTTGTGCACGTATATCAACCGGTCCAAGGGTTTCTGAGAGTCCTACCTTGCAGCATCCAATGAAAACCTAGCATGATGATGTGCACGTGCGTGTGTCGTGATGCTGTGAGGGCCCAAATGGTAGACTCCACTTGGAACGTGGGTAAAAAGTCAGCAACGAAAGGAGCACGAGGGAAGAATGGAGGAGTTTGGGGTAGGGAGAGAATGAGAAAAAGCAAAAAGAGCAGGAATGGTGGAAGGCATGGACGAGATAAAAGCGCACCGGGCATATGGGGTGGGTATTTAAGCAGAAAACGAGGAAGAAAGCAAGAAAATAGATGCACTCTTATGAAGTGTTGATTGATAATGAAGTAGTTCTCTGAATGTGAACAACAGTAGGATAGAAGTCATCCAATGAAAACGAGGGTAGAGAAGCCTTCCTCCAGGGACCGACAAACAAAAGAAGAGGAAAGAAAGCCATGGAATAGCAAACAAGCACATGAGTGACAAGAAAGTTAACCAATCTTGAGAAGTGGGCCAGCTCTAAACTCACTGTAAGTTTCTGATGCGGTACACAAGAGGTATTTCATTAGCAGAGACCTAAAAGTTGTCTGAAGGAAAGGCAGAACAATGCACCATTTGAGAATCTGGATAAGACAGAGACTATGGGGCAGATTTACAAGAAAGTGACACATCTGTAGAGATATATCACTTTCCCTTCGCCACCATGGATGCGCCATATTTCCAATACAGTGAACCATGGTGCAAGGATTGACAGATGCTTCAGAGATTCTGACACATCTGTTGGGGCAAAAGTCACGCATTGCTTGAGCCATGTCACAAGCACGACGAAACTCCAGCAATGCATTTTGGGGCCTATTCCCACTACACTGTGTCACTCCTTCTGCCTGCTTCAAGCAGGCGTAAGGTTTTGATGTAGTGGCATCCTAGAAGCAGTGGCGTCACTAGGGTTGGTGTCACCCGGTGCGGGCAACTCATGGTGTCACCCCCTCACGACATACCGCATGGACCTCCTCCGCTCCGAGTCCGCCAGTGGACACAACAGATGGCAAATAACGGGAACATACAGAATCCTTAGTAACGTAATTTAGTTCCTATATTTACAAAGGCCATAGAAGAAAAATGTAATTCAACAAGGTCGGAGGTAAAAGATGGTAAGAAGTTAAGAACTAAGAATAAAAGCTGCGAGGATGGACAATAAGGCAGCAGGATGAAGACCGGCCAGCAAAGCAGGCATATTTCAGCCAAAGCAATTCACTACATAGTATACGTATGAAGAGAACTGTGAAGTGAACCACCTGCAAGTGACGAGTTCAATGAAAGGCCTGCTCCCTGCCTTGAGCAATGAATCATGCATGTTTTGTGATGCATTTTATTCAGCTTGAATAAAATGGAGCTAATCCGTTTTGCATTTGAATAGTAATGTTTGATGTAGCTCTAGTAAGTTGGAGGTAAGTATTTCCTAATCTGCTGACATGGTCTGGTGTCAATTGTTGTATTGCTGGACTGTTCTAGTGTTTGATTGTTGTGTTGTGTCAATTTTTTAGTATGCATCTACTAGAGGAGGTCATCTTTGTGTTTAGAGATCGTCTCAACTTTTTCTTGTAAAGTTTCCAGAGGATGCAGTACTGAGTACAGCTTAAGCGCATTTGACGTCCTGACACTTGGTCATGTTGGTTTGGCCAGCTAGAGTGACTGGGTGCTGGGACTGTTGGAGTATTAGGCTGCACATTGTGGGTCCATATGTGGTGCAGTGTGGTGTCTTTGTAGCGATGGAAGATGGAGAAGGTGTGAGAGTTTGTTGCGCTGTGTAGCTTAGTGAGGCGGATGTTTGGGGACATTGTGTAAGAATGTAGTTGTGTTGACTGGTTTTGTGTTCGAGTCTGGTCAAGGACATTTTTTAGCGGAGGTGATATATGGTTAAACTTTCCATTTATGTTTTGGGCATTGAGTGTGTAGACTCAGGGATGACAGGGAAATCATTTGTCGAAGGAAGCCAGTCGATTCTGTACCCTGGCTGTCGTGTGACTGGGTGTCTGTGACTACATATTCTCCATGCATAACTGATGTAGGCATTATTACCAATATGCAGACAAGTGGCGGTAGCGCAGCATGTCACAAGACTGTGTAAGCTAATCATGTTGAAGATTGAGTGATTGTTGTTGATTGTTCATATTCTTTATATACAAAGGAATAGACCTTCTTTGGTTGGTTCTTTGTAAGAAAAGGAAGTGCGTATTATCCTATGTGTCCCCATTTAGTGTATGTCTGACCTGGTGTTTGGAATTCTGATGGTAAAGGATCTAATAAAATGTTGGTGTATGGTATGATGTGGAGTGGTAACTAGAAGATAGGGGCACTTTGAGGGAGGAATAGGCCTGACGTACTTGCTTGTGCTGTAAGAGCCAGAATGGAATTGCCACTAGATGGGAGTCTGCCTAAACATGAATTGAATTTGGCAAGTGCTACGGAGGTCTTAAGCAGACAAGATGCATTATATTTGTGTGTGATCATTGAGAAAGGCTTTGCACTTGTTTTCCCATCATGGAAAAGCCTCGCTGCGATTGATAATCAGCCAAGAAGTTGCTGGTATTGGTGAAGCATCAGCACCAAATCAAGCTGAACTTGGTTGGTTGCTATGGCCGGCGCCGGCCGTGTCCAACTGCAAGCACATGCACGCTCGGGTCAGGACTAGCCTAGGAGGCTGGAAGGGCGGGCAGGACAGGGCCTTAATTTAACCATTACTGCAGTCCTCAGGCCTATCGTAACTGCCCAAGGAAGAAAGCTCTAGGTGCACCAGACCCCGAGAGGGGCATGTTTTCGTTTGTGCGCCCGCTGCGCACCACAGAGTAGACCAGGCTGTAAAAATCCATGGGACACACAGATGACCGTTGACGTTTTTTTCTTTTGCATTAGTGTGCCACTGCACTGCCACATTCATTCCTAACCTAGTTCATTCATTATATTTAATTTATACAGGATTATGATATTTCTCTCTCACCGACTGCCTGCCTCCGCAGTCCTGACCCAAGAAGTCAGTCCCAAATTTGATGGGGAGAGGGAGACGACGGCGCTCGCAAATCGCGATATCCAAGATGATGGTGGTGTGTCTGTGATCATGTATAAATTAAATATAATGAATGAACTAAGTTAGAAATTAATGTGGCAGTGCAGTGGCACACTAATGCAAAAGAAAAAAACGACACGAAAACATGACGTGGCGGCTGCAGTGCACACACTCACTGCACTGACTGCAGTAGTAGCAGACGCAGTATTTTAATTTGTAAGCAGCAACTGCGCACCATGGTGGCGTGCGCTAGATGCGGCTTGCACACACTATAGTATAAATTAAAAAAAGCAGCACTAGCACTGGCAGCAGGTGAGGACGAGGCTGAGCCGAGACTCAGGCTGCACACCAGTGTGCAGTGCAGAGTGAGAGCGAGCGAGCCAGGCCAGCCAGCGCGAAACTAACCAGATTGGTGTCACCCCAGATGGGGTGACACCCGGTGCGGTCCGCACCCCCCGCACCCCCCTAGTGACGCCGCTGCCTAGAAGTAATGCAGTAAAATGTTGTAGATTTCACCATGTCACTTTTATGAGGCTTTCCTGCGTGGGAATGCCCAGCCTGCATACATTATACCATACAGAGGTAAAATGTGACGCAGGGCTTTACAATGTGACGCCGCCGCTGCGTCACAAAAGCGGCACACAAGTGTTGCAAGGGGCTTGTAAATATGCCCAATACTGTCTTATTACCGTTAATAAATGTGAGCTTCGATATGTAGAATACCTGCGGGATGCAGTTGTGTGTACAAATATAGAGGCATCTAAACAAACATTATGTTCAGTACCTAGCACAGACACACAATTCCGGTGTGTCACACATTGTGGGATATTGGTATACTGGAGCAGAGAAGCAACAAAGAATGCATTTTTTTCACATATCAGGCAAAATGGATTATTGGTTTTGAGACAAAAACTCCATTAGATCTGAAAGTAGAGGAAGTATTTCACACCAGTCTTTGTGATTACTCCAGTAGATGACTTTTAAATGTTATTACTTAGAAAAGATATTACAGTTATTTTGTCAACTTTACAGAAAAGTTACCCAGGGGATCTAAAACTGTCATATGGAGGCAATCTGGGTACATTCTACGACAATTGAACTGTTTAAGCTTTACCAATTGTTTGATAACTGTATAAAGTTGTGATCCTACTTTTTATAATATGTGCACATTTTTCCCAAGTGGAGTTGGTTTTGAAGGCATGCATTTTACATGGGCATGATTTCACTGCTTAATTCACTTGGAAAATACCAATGTAATATATTGTGATTTATTTATTTACTTAATTTATTGGGTAGAGTTATTTTGATGAAGTGTTTAATTTTTTACTTTGCTTTGCCAGTGTACCATGGAGGCACCAGAAGCATTTTCTGAAAGAAGTACAAAATTATCCGGTATGCGCTTGAGAGTGACTGTCGGCATGGATGCCAATTGTGTCTCTTGCTGGAATGGAACTGATGTGTGCAACCTGGACACTCAGATCCCAAGCGCATCCGTCCTCGTGGCATCCCATGGCTCCGTTCAGTCTTTGGATAAATTAAGTAGAATTATTCCCACTTGTGGCTGGGCACACTGCTTTCGCTTCTTTCAGATTGCTGTAACTCCCACTAGGTGCCTACAGACACTCCAGGCAGCCAGACTGTCACTGCGGCATCCTTGGAGTGGATGCAAACAAGGAGGAGTCAACCGAGGGACAGGAAAGTAAAATGGCCGCTCAAGTGGACCACAACCATGAACTCAACAAGTTCAATGTGTGTTTACAGAGCGGCCATCAAAATAAAGACATCAGCAGCGATCAGTAAAACCTGCAACTTCGGTTTTGGCAGATTGGAGACCTGGGGCTGTATTGCACATAGAACGCACTTTCCCTGTTTGAGCCACGGCGCACCTTTAAACAGGCATCCTGGATGCAAACAGGGACAATGCACCCTGTTATGATTAATGCGCTGCCCTCAGGGTACCAGTCAGCTCGACATGTTGGTGCTAGCGTATTCAATTGCAATACGGACCAGCTGCTGTAAAGTTGGTCTGTGTTTCACCAGGAGGACGGCAACCCACCTACACTTTGAAGAGGGGAGAAAGAGCCCCTTGCAGGCGGGTGCAGTGAGTGACTGCACACCCTAGCAGGGGGATGTCTGTGGGGGGTGGTCCATGGGACCCTTTGTAACCCGCAGAGGTCTGCCATCAGGGGGTGAACTGACAGAGTGCCACAATAGCGTGCATGTTTGCCTCTGTGCCTGTGATACAGGATAGAGGCAAAGATTAAGGAACGCCCATGGAAGAGGGCGTTGGCGCTACATGTGCTATCAGTATTATAGAAGGGGATGCACAAGTGGCTCCTTCAGTAATACCAAAGTGCCCCAGCGGTGTACAGAAGGTGCATGTGCCTTTGCACCACAACGGTTACTTTCTATTAAACGGCCTCAGGAGAAGCAAAAAATATAAAACTAAGATGCCAAATTTTTCCTTGTAATGTTCCAAGTGGAAATCCACGATTGCAATTCAGAAAACAGCTCCAGACCCTTCTCTTCTTGAAGTACCCCATCACAGTGTAACATGGTTCACTCTTCCCCAACACATTTAATTCATTTCCCCTACCAGGGGCGGCTCTAGGCTCATGGTGGCCCTGGGCAGGGAGCGTAGGTAGGGGGCCCCGGAAGTGGGGGTCCGGGCAGGACGGAACTCCTGCCACCCCCCACCCCTTTCCCTCTCCCCTCAACCCCCCGGAGCTCCGGGAGGTGTTTTGAAGTGGAACAGAGCCGGAGGCCGCCAAATCCCTGCCAGGGGCCGCCATGCAAATATGTATCCATCCTCAGAGGATTATTATATTAAGGATATATATTGGCGTGGTGGCCACCGGGGTTTGGTAGCCCTGTGCCGGTGCACAGCTTGCACATGCCAAAGGCCGCCCCTGCCCCTTCCCTCGTCCACCCAGGAGTCCCTGCCCTCCTTCTCCACTTCCCCATTGCATCCCCTTTCTACCTCTTCCTTCCTGTGCTTCAAAAGTCCACGGCTACTAGCACAGTACCAGCATCACAATCCCTTCTATCAGTTTGGCCTACATCAGGCAGGGATGTTGATGTGAGTGATGCAAAGGACATAGGCATGGAAGGGGAGTGCCAATGGCATCCAGTGGTCACCTTTTCCGCCCTGTATGTGTTTGTTCTATGCTATATGGTAGTTTCTCTGATAGGTGGCTACTCATCCCATCAAATTCAATTTATATATGATTGGAGCCAGTAAGTTGTTATTGATTTATTGAGGAGGTGTGTTTTTGAATTTTTTTGAATTTTGTTCTACTTTTTAGGTGCGTGATCTCGAGCGTCAGAATAAAATCCTAGAAGCTCAGTTGAGTCTACTGAAGGACCGGGACTCCTACAAGGGGAACATTGACCAGATCATGTACGTGTCCAGCAATAACCTGAAGCAACAGATCGACATGCTGCTGCACGAGAAGGAGAAGCTGGAGACGGAGCTCGCCAACATGGAGGCCCTCCTCAAAGACCTGAAGAACAGGTGTGTGGACCAGCATCTCCTGCCTTCATCCCCCTCCCATCTCTGAATGCACGCCACCAATCATGCAAAGAGCCTGCCACAAACAGACATTGCAACACAGCCCCACACCACCAACCCATGCAGTGGGATTGGTCCATCATATGGCAAAAATGCTCAATCTTCAGAATCAATGCTGTCTCTACTGTAAATGTAACCCATCATAAGATTAATGGCGCCATAACAGCAGCCAGAGATACTGGCCCCAAAAAGAATTAAAGTTCAAGGCTAGAAACAAGAGTTCTGCAGAACTTCAAGGTTTGGCTACAGTGCCTTCTGTCAAATGCTAAGGAAATCTTTGCAAACTTCACTAAACTTTCACTGTTTCATTTTTGAAGTGTTGGAGAAAAAGGCTGCAAAAACACATTGCAGGGGACGTTTTTTTTTAACAGAATAAGTGAAATAGCCAAACGAGATGTTTCCCTAGTTACACTGAATATAATCTTACAGACTGATTTTTCCTGTAGAAATGGAAAACTTTCACTGCTGGCATAATTTAAAAAGTACAATTTCCAGAAATACCAAAATAATTAATTTCCCTACCAATTACACTAGTGGAACTATATCTCAAACTCCCACTACACTCTATCCCATAGCCACAGAAATGTTACAATAGTACTGGGGGTAGGCGGAACTCACAGACTTTCATGAAAATACTGCAACATTCCGCAGAGGTCTGCGTGCAGAATCGACATGGCACGCTGATTTTTAAATAGGGGAGCTTGTTCCGCACTGAAAAATCTGCATAAATGGCACCCTGCGGCATTCCAGAGAGCGATGCTTCTTTGTTGCAGCCTGAGTAAATTTTCTGCTCGAGCTGCAGCTTTCTCACCACGAACGGTCGCGACTGCTAACGTTGAGAAAATCTCTCTGGGTGCCGTCCCAGTGCCCAAAAATGGCGGTAGTGGACGCCAATTCGCACTCGCGCTCACCTACTTAACATTGGCGAGCCACGCAAGAGAAAAAACTCGGCCCCAAAAATGGCGGTAGTGGACGCCAATTCGCACTCGCGCTCACCTACTTAACATTGGCGAGCCACGCAGGAGAAAAAACTCGGCCCCAAAAATGGCGTTAGTGTACGCCAATTCGCACTCGCGCTCACCTACTTAACATTGGCGAGCCACGCAGGAGAAAAAACTCGGCCCCAAAAATGGCGTTAGTGTACCCAATTCGCACTCGCGCTCACCTACTTAACATTGGTGAGCCACGCAGGAGAAAAAACTCGGCCACACGCCAGTTAGCAAAGTTTTGCAGGAACTCTGCATTACAATCATATCGCAGAGTGTCAAAACTCCACAAACACTGACCATGGAGCAGAATTTATCTCCCTCCCATTATAATACACTATCCCATCACAAACAGGGCATAACATTACCATGATATAAATTAAGAATGAAGTTCATTCACATCATGGTACGTCGGCAGAAACTTACCCAAAATGGAGACACTAGAGAAAATAAAAAAACTTTGAAAAGATGGTTGCACCAGTGCATGTTGGGAAAACAGTGCGCAGATCTTTTCACTCCCTCTGGCCCCTCTACACCTGCCTGTGGTCACATGAAATGCACCTGTGTAAGTCAGGATATGGAGAACTCTGGCAGGATCAGAAGCAGCCACAAGGTAACATGGACGAAACAACAAAATGTAGGAGGTATAAACAAAAAGCAAGGTGTCCTCCTGGCTTACGCTTATAGCAAACATTAATCAGATCGCAGGATTCACACCATGTGAAGTGATTGTCACAAGGTCTAGTCCTGCTGGCCATTGGAAGGGGGGAACAGTTTTATGCGTCAGGAATCCTGAAGCACCTACAAGGGATCAATGTTTACATGAGGCAGTTTTCAATTCAATTCAAAATAGCTTTATTCGATTTTTGCACAAAAAATATTAAAGCACAATTTAATACAACATAAAAATTTAGTTCAAAACTCAGGTATAAAAAGTAAAGAAGATAAATTACAAGGGTGTTTATGCTGATCGAGGGTAACTATCGGAAATAAATCAGTTCATAGACGCTCTGCACCTTACTACAAATTTCAAGAAACTGGCAGCTGCGGTAATCGTGAGTTCATCCTCAAGCATGTATAGTTTGAGTAAGGCTGGCCTGCATTGTCTTAGGCCCCATAACTTCAGAAGTGGGAGTAGATGTTTCTTTCTTCCCCAATCATAAAATTTACAGAACAAAACAACTTGTATGTTGGACTGCTTAGAAACGTAGTCTCAGGGACACACCACCAGGTCGGCAGACCAATCATTTATGGTGGCGAATGTTAACAAATGGTATAAGCAGTCCGTCCTCATCCTTGTTAACAGCATTCTCGTGTAGGCCGAAAGAGTCGGGGAGAGATAGAGGGGAATGCCTGCGTCATGGAGTAAAAGGTTATGGTGGACAATCGTTGGTTTTTTTCCTTCGAGGTAGGAACGCCTGTCCTCGAGCAGGCCTAGACAACGGGCCTTGAGATCCTTTTTCGAGATTGTTAGACACGAAGTAGGATTATCATACAGATCAACTAGACCCAGTGAAGTTAGAAATTTCTTGACATAGACAAGCCAGGGTATTTTCCTTGAGTCTGTTAGAGCCATACAGTCCTTAATCACATCTCGATTGAGGACTGTCTTTTCCGAGGACCATATTTTGTGCCATAGCAGAATTGGTGTGGTCTTGATTATGTCAGAAATGTGTACCCGGGCAAGCTCATTGTGGCAGACTGTAGTAGAGATGGAACGAGGGACAGCCAGCAGATATCTCAAGAATGCGTTCTCGCTGGTTTGTATCTCTCGGCAGTCCGCCATGCCCCAGATTCCAGCACCGTATATTGCTGTGGAAACGCATTTGGCTGCATAAATGTTCAGCAAGATCCCAACCGGTTTCCCACCTAATTTTGTTGCAAATTTCTTTAGGGCTCCAATTTGTCTGATGAAAGCCAGATTGCGAGTGTGAATGGCTGCGTTCCATGTCCCTTTCTTGTTAAAATATACACCCAGGTAGCTAAAGGTTTTCGTAAGGCTTATCTTTGTTGCATTTATGAAAGTGTTACATGAAATGTTCTTTTTGTTGCTGCAGCACATAGTGAAAGTTTTACTCACGTTGATCTTAAGGCCTCTCGAGCCCATAAATGTGGAAAAGGCTGACAACGCTTTTTGTAAGCCTAGTTGAGTCCTGGACATAATGACAGCATCGTCTACAAAGGTCATATATATATTGCTCTTCTTCGCCATTAGATATTTGTCAGTAATCAGGGCTAAATTAAGACATTGCTCCACTGTCGCAAGGCCAGAAACAAAACCATATTGAAATTTAGACAAAACGTCATTTTCCTGGGCCCATGCTTGTAGTTGATTCAACAAGACTCTCCCAGCCACCTTCATCATGGAATCCAGTAAAGAAATCGGTCTATAGCATTTTGGGTCCATTCTTTCACCTTTTTTAAAGATAGGTATTATTATTGCTTCTTGCCATGTTACAGGGAAACCTTCGAGAGCATAAGAATTAAGAACGTTTGTGATAATTGGTGCCCAGAGTTGAATGTTGTCTTTGAATAAATCAATGGGAATTCCGTCCGGACCTTGTGCTTTAGCATTCGAACTTTCAAGTATGGCCAATTCCACCTCTGGATAGTTAAAATGGGTGAGAAGCGGAAAAGACTCTGTCTGGCTTCTAAACGAGTCATTTCCCTCCACTGGCAGTATTCCAAGGTTGAGTGGTTAAATCTGCTCATCTAGTTTATACAGTTCGGTAAAATAGTTTGTCCAGGCTTCCTCGATGATGACGATTTCTATGAGGTCAGGCGTCCTATCCTGAAAAAAGGGGGCGTTGACCTCCCTCCAAAAGGCCGTATTGTCCCTTAGGGTGCTTGCTTTTATCAATGCCTCCCAGGCGGCATCTTTCAGTTCCCTTTTCCTGTTTTTGATTGCCTGCCTGTAAGCAGCACATGCAGATCTAATTTCCAGTAAGTTTTTAGGAGATTTTTTAAGTATGTCCTTTAGAATGTTATGTGTTTTTGAACATTCATGGTTAAACCAGCCTGGGCTCTTGGTCACAGTACTTTCTTTATGTTTTCTGGTTAGATTTTTCCTAATTTGTATTGCAATTTGATCAAAGGCAGATATGATTGCTCGTGGATTAGGAGGGTGTTCAAGACAAGTCTGAAAGAGATCAGGGTCAGACATTCTCAGTTTTTCCAGGAACTTAATTGTGTCAACTTTAGCCCATTTTATGGTGTAGCCATTTCTGGATGATAAAGATATGGAATGTGAATAAAGATTTTCTATTATGCCCCCGGATTTATTCCCGCTGTAGGGAGTGTATATTTTGGCACTAATCGGATAGTGATCGCTCATAACTAAATCTTCTCTCCTAGCTTCTAGGGCATCACCATGGTGACTGTTGGACATCAAAATGAAGTCTATTGTCGGGAATGACCCCCTTCCGTGAAATGTAGGTAAAAAGTCAGTCGAGTGCACAGTTAGATCATTGAAGAAGCCCAAATCCCACTCATGTAATAGGTTGTTCAATTGATTCCCAACAGTTGTGTGCTCGAAGTGGGTAATATAGTCGCCATTAGGGGCTCTTAAATCACAGACCCTTGTTCCGCTGTATGGACATAGATGACAATTAAAGTCTCCTAGAATCACTATACGACTATCCGATCTGACCCCTCCCACTCCCTTCTTTAAAAGTTTAAACAAATGCTCTATAAATTGGAGTTGGTCATCCCTCGATACATTGTTATATAGGTTGATAATGAGGGAACTAACAACCTCTTTCCCAGTCAGTCGAAAAGCCTGTAGGGAGAGACCAATTTTGTTGGTGCTGGGATCAGATGAAGAGAGGTCTACACTTTCTAGAGAGATATTGAACCTATTTGAGACATATAGACAAAGTCCTCCCGAAGGTCTGCCTTTACTGGACTGAATGGCTGGAGTAAAGTGTGTGCTAAAGCCATCTAAATTGGTAGATGTCAGATCCCAACATTCCAGCAGCGCTATTATGTCAAAGGGGTTTATAAAATTCAGGAAGATTGGGTCGCTTGCTTTTTTTGAGAGTCCAGCGATGTTCCAAGTTAAGAGGGACATGTTTTGATTAGAATCAGGATTGTTCGATGGAAAGTTGGACTGTGTTGGACCAGGGACTGAGTTCGGAGGGAGGGCTGAAGTTCCATCAGATAGAACATTTGTGCACCCAGAAATAAGCATGTTAGGAAGGCCCACAGTGGTGGATTCCGTAGAAGGTTCACTGCCTTGACTTTGGGATAACCCTGGGCTTGCAGATGGCAGAGGAATTTTTGGCTCGTGCTTAGGAGATGTTTGGTTACGTGATGGTCAATCCACCATTTCTAGGGCTGAAAAGTGATTGCTGGTCGGTGCCCCTCTCCAACCCTCTGTATATGGTTGCTCTCTTCTAGGATTCCATGGGTAAGGTTCCCATTCCCGTCTTCTACTGCGTGTATCTACTTGGGACCAGCTCCACCCAGGGGATTGATTCCAGCTAAAAGGGTGATCTTGTTCATAAGGAAACCTTGGAGGGTAAAAGAAGGACAGACGATTAGCATCTATGCCTCCCTTTTTCTCCAAGGTTGTCCAAGAACATATATATCTTACTGTATCTGGATCATTAAAGTTAATGATGATACAGTCCCCCTGTGTTCTTTTTCTTGTGTCCCCAATCCAAGGGACCCTACGTACCATGGAGAATCTACTGTTACAGTTTGATGGAAGGGGTCTATTGATGTTAAGCCATTGCATTACTTTGTTCGTTAAAGACCAGGTACATTCTCTCATGTTTTCCTCTAATTCTGGGACCCCCGTGAGGATCACAGTATAGGGGCTTGTCTCTGGGGGGAGGTGGATAGGCCTCTTAGGTCTTGCTGGTTTTTTGGTGATATCTCCACCCTGCTGAAGATCTAGGGTTTTGGGGGGGAAAGACTTGGGTTTGGTTTTTTGAAGGTCAGCGGGTATTCCCGTCTTCCCCTGTACTTGCTGAGTAGTACCCTTGGTCTCTTTTGGATTCGCTTGCAAGTTGGTAGGAGTTGTGGGAGTTTTAGAAGTTAATGATGGAACTGCAGATTTCTGTGTGGTAGCTGCCTTGGTGATGTTTACATTAGTGGAAGCTGGAGGAGCTAAAGTACTGCTAATAGGTTTTTGGTGACTTGAGAGGTTAATAAGCCTAGCAATTTGTTTCTCGATGTTGATTAAGGATCGTTCAATTGGTATTAATTGGGTCTTTATGAGATCCTTAATAGTGGCTAACAATTGCGCATTTAGTTCAAAGTTGTTTTTATGACTAGCAGAGGACCCCCTCTCAACAGCGTCCGTAAATGCAGCTGCTGCAGAGAGTTCATCCATATTTACAGGTAGGTAATTTAAGGAATTGTTTTTTGGAGAGGCACGGGGAGATTTTCTAGATCTTTTATGCTTTGGAGGGCAGTGTTGTTTATTTTTATCTGTTGGCCTGGCGCCATTTTGTTTAGGGATTTCTCCCTCCCTTATCCCCTTATCTGTTATAATCGTGGGATCTACTAAGGTTTGCGGATCTACTAAGGTTTGCGGAACCATTTGAGTGGGGCTTATCACCATGATCGGTGTTTTCTCCAGGTCTTCCATGGTATCTTCGCCCAAAGAGAGACATGTAGCAGATAGGTCAACACTCATTGGAATGGTATGTATATCTACACGAGCTTCATGCAATAATGGGGCATTTGTACCTGTCTGAATAGGTGTTGTAGCTAGAGCCAGAAGGCCCATTGAAGATCTTCCCGCCGCAGCAAGGTCCTGCGAAACGCGTCTTTCTAGAAGTACAATCCCCTGGTTGATTGCATCATTAGCTTTGGTGATAAATTGGTCAATTGGATCGGTGACCTGGCCCAAGCCCTGAGCCGTCTTGCTCCTACTACCCCTTGTGGACATGATATCGCTGTAGTAGCACGTTAACAGGCGCAGATAAAAATATTATCTGAAGAACAGCTACCAGGATGTAAAAGGGATATCGAAGAACAAAATGTAAAAGGATAGGCCCAGTCCAGACTTGCACAGGCTTGAACGGGCTTAAACAGGCCCGCCCTTGGCCCGGGCTTCGCCCCGGGCTACGACCCGCGCGCGTCCCGCGATGCGTGTTAGTGGACTTACTTAAGTTCCTGTTAGGTAAGAGGGGGCGTGGCACTGGGAGGGGGCGCGGCTCACGCGGGAAGAGGACACAGCTGTTGGTGTAGAGTGCTGGTCCTCGCAGTCCCGGGGCCGCGCCTCTCGCCTCCTCTGCGGCCTCGCTGGTGGTTACCTCCTCACGCCGGAGACAGAAAGGGCAGGAACATTGAAAGTCTACTCCTGTAGCAACGGGCAAAGTTCATACAGTGAAATCCTCAGAACGAGCGGCACCCGCGAAGCGGGGGCCGCGAGAGGTGAAGAGCGCTTTGGTGGGGGCGTGGCACTGGGAGGGGGCGCGGCTCACGCGGGAAGAGGACACAGCTGTAGGTGTAGAGTGCTGGTCCTCGCAGTCCCGGGGCCGCGCCTCTCGCCTCCTCTGCGGCCTCGCTGGTGGTTACCTCCTCACGCCGGAGACAGAAAGGGCAGGAACACTGAAAGGCTACTCCTGTAGCAACGGGCAAGGTTCACACAGTGAAATCCTCAGAACGAGCGGCACCCCTGAGGCAGTTACTTTGGTGGTCCACCAAAAATGATGTTCTAGATGTGTGCAGTTTAGCATGAAGCACATATATCTAAAGACAGTTCACATATTTCCTCCCTTTACTTTTAGTAAAATTTGAATTGGGACATTTTATATTTATAGATATAGTTTGCCTGAAAAGGCCCCTGAAAGGTTACATCTGGCACAAGCTGCTCTCTCAGTGAGGAAAATTGGCCGCATTTTTCACACCGCCGCTGTGTCACAAAAGTGTGACATCGGCAGCGCAATACTGTTGCAAGGGGCTTGAAAATCCGCCCCGAAAAGAGGAAGCTGACCCTGCCTGCAGCATGGAGACACATGATCAGCTCATAACAGCAAACCGCGGCACAGAAGGATTGAATACCTGTTCCAAGACCTAATTTAAAAATTATGTGAGGAAGGACAGAGGGGCCTGTGGTCGCTGAGATCTGTTGTTTGCCTGCTGTGGAACTTGATACATGTGATAGATCCTGTGCCAGAGAAAGCTGGCAGGTGGGAGAGCAACTAATTGGCAGCTAATTGGAATGTTGAGAGCTCCATTGAAAACAATAGAGTGCCCCGGGCTTCTAATGGCTGGTAGAAGCCCGGAGCATCAAAATTCCAATACTATAAAAGGCTTTGCAGAGCTCGAGGGTATTTCAACCTCCTCGTGCTCCATGAGACAAATTACAGCATTCTGCCCTCTAGGAGTGGAATGTTCTAACTGCCTTAGACCCCTCCGTAGCAAGCTCTACCGGCCATTAAAGGGCTGCTCCCTTGTTGGCCTAAGTGGGCCATAAATGGCTGGTAGACCCCTCTACAGCAGGCTCTATGGCTATAGTGGGTTACTGAGAAGACCTAGGAGGCACGTACTAGGTTGTGTTGAAGACACAGCAACTGACAGACAGACAGACATGAGCTCTGCTGGCCGAAACAGGGATGTTAGGAAGCCACAGGTCCCTTAGCTGGAGCTTCCGTTTTGGCTTCAGAACAACAGTGAAAGGGGTCGGTCTATTCTGACGATTACATACTCCCCCCCCCCCCCAACTCTGCCCTTCCTGCTGCAATCCTCTCTTCTGCCTCCTGATGTCCTTTTGTGCTCTCCTATTCTGTAGCATCAAGCGATATGCCATGAACAACGACAATGAGCAGTCAGACTCTAGTGAAAGATTATATTTCAGGTCCTTTGCATCTGCTCTAAATGTCAAAGAGATTCAAACACCCTCTTCTGTCCCCGACAGGTATGAAGATGAAATCAACCGGCGCAACCAGCTGGAGAATGACTTTGTTCTAACCAAAAAGGTAGGTCAAGTTAATAATTCTACTCTCACTCATCAGAAAAGCTTGTGTCTTTCTTTCTCCCTCTATAAATAAATGTATTCCCTTTCTACATACAGCATGTTTATTATAACCATTGTATTTCTTTACTCTTTTATAATCTCTATGTTAGCTGAGGTATATTATACTTATTATAATGCTGTTCTTTTTCTCCTGGTTTTCAAAAATCTCAAACTTAAAGAAAATCTTGGGTCGTTGTGGCCAATAGTCTTCTATTTCTAGAGAGCTGTGGAGGGCAGGTTCTAGTCAGTTCAGTTCAGTAAATATTTATTTCGAAGAATAAAAATTCCTCATAAAAGCACATTACATAAAATTTCATTACATTTCATTCCTGAACTTTTCATGTTAAAAACAACAATAGAGAAGAGAGGATATGATTCACGGGGCAGGTATCATTTTACAACACTAATTAATTTCTTGTATTCCTCAATCTTACTGCTACTTTAAAAAAACTTAAAATGGCACATAGGGTGTGGGGATCAGTGGCTTTCTGTAAAAACAACAATGCAGTTCTTGCTTGGCGGAATTTCTGTTTCTTTAAAATGTCTACCAAAAACAATCGTCTGGGGTTACTATAAAATGAACATAAAAGTACAAAATGAAGGGTGTCCTGCGGACACCTATTGTCGCAGCCGCAGGCACCCTTCTGCTCAATTGATACGGTGAAACCAGCAGGGTAAGCTAAATATTTGGTAACCAATTGAGCCTAAAATGGCACATTAAAAACCGATCATTTTGGCTATACATAAGAAACAGATATTAATCCATTCCCCCTCCATTTCTTACAAGGTCATAGGCTGCTAGTGATTTCTTTGCCAAGCCACAACTTCTTCTGTCAGCGACAAATTTTTCTAAAAGCAATTTTTTTACCTTCATTTTACAACTATTTACAATCAAGGAGGGATCATTAAAAAGCTGGCCCTGGTCAATACTTGTTAAAGAGTCTTTCACATATTTCAACCAGGGGATTTGTAGGGCCTTGTCTCTTTGTAAGCAGTCTGTAATTATTTCCCTGGTCAGAGCTGCCTCCGGGTTAGTCCAAGTTCTCATCCATGCCATAACTGGCCTTAGTTTAACAATATGAGAAATATATGGCATCCCCAATTCATCATGGGCAATTTCAGCAGGGATGGCTTTCGGGACTTTTTAGATTCTCCGAAAGAATTTATCTTCATGCTGTTGAAGTTGCTTACAGTCCCTAAAGCCCCATATCTCAGCACCATACAGGGCCTTAGCTGTACTGATTGAGGCATATAATGCCATTATCTGTTCTGGGCACCAGCGTCCCAATCTACGGGCAAAGCTCAAAATAGCCCCATTTGAGGACACAAGCTTGGTGCAATGGGCCTCAAGCAGGTGATTAAATAGCATGTCCCCGTCCATTAGCAGCCCTAAGTAGGGGAAGGTCTTTACTTTGCCCAGAGTCTGTGACCCAATTTTGAACACGCTCTTGTTAGTAGGTTTTTTACCGGCCACCATGACAAAGGATTTTGTTAGGTTGACAGACAAGTCCAAGTCCCCCATGAACTTAACGAATCCGTCCACCAGAAGTTGCAAAGCCCTTGGGGTCCTGGCCAGCAGGACCGCGTCATCCGCGTACAATAGTACTGGGACATGACACGGTCCTACTTTGGGGGAATCAACTTCTAGGGCGATGAGGGCACTCTCTAGGGCATTAATGTAAAGGGAGAAAAGAAAAGGGGCTAATATGCACCCTTGTCTTACTCCCCCTAAACATAAAACTTGATCAGTTCGTCCCCCCTCTGGACTGAAACGAACCTTGGCCGTGGTGTTCCAGTGCAGCTCTTTCAGGATATTGATCAGCCCCTCTTCTATCCCTAGGTTATGCATCATGGTCCATAGTTTAGACCTATTGACATTGTCAAAGGCCGCGGCTAGGTCCATGAATGTCATATAGACCGTGCCGCTACCTGCTTTCGTGTACTTGGCTGTCAAAAGAGACAAATATAGGCACTGGTCACTTGTCGATCTATCCTCCCTAAACCTGTATTGTATTTCTGCCAAGATATGATGTTCCGCCGTCCACTCCATAAACCTGTTCAAAATCACTCGCCCCATAATTTTAGCAGAAACATCAATGAGCGAGATCGGCCTATAGCACTTAGGGTCATCCCTGGACCCTTTTTTAAATATGGGTACAATCAGTGCCGTGGACCAAGAGCGTGGTAGGCCATATTTGATGGCTGCATTTAGCACCCTTGCTAAAATTGGTGCCCATAGATCTATATTACTTCTATACAGATCCGGTGGGGTACCATCCGGACCAGGGGCCTTGTTTGGGGTCAACCCACTAATTGCATTTGTTATCTCCCCTAGCGAGAAGGTTATTTTATCACTCCGCGTACCCTGCCATTCGCCCTCCTGAATTGCTAGGTGTGATTTGTTGTATAACCCTTGGAAGTGGTTGACCCATTCCTCTGGGAGGATGTTATTACAAATCACCGGGGCAGAATTCTCGTTAAAACAGGGCCGATTTACAATTTTCCAGAATTCTGCAAAATCCCTGTTTTCTCCCGCCTCTCTCAGATCTGCCCACACTTCTGCTTGAAGCAGCTTCTTCCGCTCTTTTACTTTGGTTCTGTATTTTAATCTACAAGTGGCCACGTCTGTCTTATTCCTTGGTTTAACTTTAAGACAGGCTTTTCGATCCCTTAATGCTCTGGAGCAGCTCTCATCGAACCAGCGTGGGTTCTTCTGCTCTTTCCTCAGGCCTTTGACTTCCAGCATTTTATCCACTATGCTTGTAAGGGTTATGAAGAATTCCGTTAATTCTAGACCTTCTTTTAGGGGGTCCAGACAGTCTCCTATCTATTTTCTTCCATTTTGGACAAGAGATTTATAAAACTCTTGAGAGTCTACCCTTGCCCACTTAAGTCGCCTTCCCTGATCTGTTGTTTGGAGGCTAATTTCCCCCCCCTTTGGGTTTGCCCGCCCCACAGGTGTGTCTTATTTCCAGAACGAGAGGGTTATGGTCACTAAAGGGGCTCCATTTAGTTTTAGCCATCACAATTCTATTTTTGGCAAAGGAGGATATTAGTATGTAGTCTATTATGGTAGAACTCCCTCTGAAGGTTGGTACGTATGTCCCCTCTACCTCTGGGGTTATTAGGTCCATCGTATGTGCTAATGAGTGGGCTTCTATCATTGCGTTTAATTGTGTGACCTCCTGATTATGTTCCCAATGAGGCCCCTCATTAAAGGGGCAAGCGTCCCAATATGGATGGTCCTGAAGCAGAAATGGGCAGAGGTGGCAATTAAAGTCGCCCAGTACTATTGACATTGGAACCCCCCCCCCCCCATCTTTAGCTCAGCCTCATGTGTAAGGTTTTCGTCTAATTCACTGAGAGCGCCATTTTTTCCATCTATGGGTCCAGGATTATAAAAGTTGAAAAACTGCACCCTCAACGCTCTACTCTGGAATATAGCGGATTGCAGGGTGAATGATGTCCAGGATGGTACAGTCCATTTACCTTCTAATGTTAGATCGACATAGAGCGCCAACCCTCCTCTTGCTCTACCCGGCCTGTATTTTTGTGCGGGCACAAAAAAGCACTTATAGCCCTCTATTTGGTATGAAGCCGCACTGACTGCCCATGTCTCCTGAAATGCCAGGATATGAAATCCCTGGATCTCATTCCTCCATTCAGGGTTATCAAATTTACCTGCTAAACCCACTACATTCTAGTCAGACCTCCCCCAGCACTTGTCTCTGGTGCTAGGAATCAGGACTGATACGGGTGAGACCAGACTACGGGTGGGACCAGACTCTTGTTTTCCTGACCGTGGCATCCGAAACCACCTCAGCGCAGTGTGACAAGGATCCTGGCTTGGAAGTTGTCTAGTACTAAGAAGGACTCGATGGTATAGGTTTAAAGGTAGCACAGGTCTTCTAGATGTTAACCCCTTCTCTGTGGGGCGTTTTCACCTGCTGTGCGGAGGGGAAGGGGGACCTCGCGCGGCGCCGCTGTGCTTGCGACGAGCTCGGCTCGTCGTAAGGCACAGTGGAGCTGCACTCATGACGAGCAGAGCTCGTCACGACCACACCCGTTTTGGAACGTTCAGCACAGCAGGGAAATTATCCCCGCGTGTGAACGTTCCAACGGTCAAGACGAGCTCAGCTCGTCATGAGTGCAGCTCAACCGTGCCTCATGAAGAGCTGAGCTCGTCACGAGCACACAACGGGTAAATAATATGAACATCTCTAGATACTAAAACACCAGCATGTGTGAGAATAGTAATAAGGAGTGTGGGGGGAAGAGCAGAACTCTGGGGACTCCACACTGCTGACTAGTGAATGATGATATGAGTGAATGAAGGACAGATAGATGCCAACTAAGCAATCATCACAAAATATTGCCAGTGAGTTCTCAGTTAGCCCTGGCAGTGCCAGGTGGGGGGTGAGATGCAGCCAAAGTGGTCAACCAATGCCGAGAACCATGGTCAGAATACTGTCCTGGTCATTCTACAGATGCAGATCCCCCAAAATACATATGATGCTGAGATAGAGCTCTCGTTGAGCCTGAAGCCAGCCTGAGGATCATCCACCTAACTGACAAATTCCACAAATGATTGCAAGTGTGATGGCACCACCTCCTCTAACAGTTTTCTCATGTAACGACCATTTGAAATTGGCCTGAAAATGTCAATATATCTTTGAGGTCAAAGAAGGTGGGTGCACTTTGCATAGATTCTCATCACAATAAAGTTGCACACAGCAATTCACAGAAGCTTCCAACAGGGGGCGGAAGAGGCAGGTGCTTCAAGCTCCCTCTTGGATGCGAGAGTGCCCCCTCTCTCCTCTCGTGTCCCTTTTAATTCCCCGATACCTGTTTTTAGGCCAGACAAGAGGTAAAAGTAAAGTAACAAGCATGCAAACAAAAGCGGATCCCCTGGAACTCCTGATTTGATCACAAGCCTCATAACATCATGACTCGAGCGATGTACCAAAGAGAGGAGCCCAGCATGTCACCTGATTCCTTCCTCGCTCTGCATTGGTCTACAGCCCCGGTCACGCGGATGGTAAAAAGGAAGGAACGCACCTGCGGAATCTGTGTGTCATATAACATCTTTTGCAAAGTAGTGACATCATTAGAACGAAAATATTTGGATTTTTTTTCAGCAATTGTTAAGTTAAAAATAGGTTCAGCTGAGAATGGACACAAAATAACTTGATCAATGCAAAGTGAAACCTCCGAACATACATTTGAATAAAGAGCAAACACACACAGAAAATCGATAATGCTACATTACTTACCGGTAATCCTCATTACTCCTGGTCCCGTTGTCCTCGGCCCATTCATTACTAATGGAGATTACTATCTCCTGACAGAAAATAAAAACAAGAGGAATGCTGGGATATACCTACTGCCCCTCCCCCCGGGAGTATAAAGGTAGGACCTACCCAGCAGACCTCCTGTACTAACAAGCCCAGACAGGAAGGCCGGCCGCCCGGGAGGGAGGGAGGGGCGTATGAATGGGCCGAGGACAACGGGACCAGGAGTAATGAGGATTACCGGTAAGTAATGTAGCATTACCCCCAGGTCCCTTATGTCCTCGGCCCATTCATTACTAATGGAGAAATACCAAAGCAGTAAAAAGCCGGCCTTCCCAACCCAACAGAAGTCAACCCAGGAAACCACACCAAGGCAGCAACCGCAGAAGGAAAAAGGAAGAACCGGGGAAACCCCAGGCAGAGCCCCCGACAAGAGGGACCCCACCAGACCAGCAGACACCCAACAAGAGCAAGGGCGCACAGCCAGACGACCAGACCGGCCACCACAGAGGCCAACCAGCCCACCGCAGGACACCCGACAGCCAACCAGCGACAGGGTGAACATAGACACCCAAGACACCACCGGCAAGGGGACAACAGCAGAAGAGAGGCCAAACGAAGAGAAAGGCCACGAACCACCAGGCCAAAAAGCCAGAAACGGGCAGGAGAAGACAACCCACGCCAGAACCGGCAGGAGACAAGTGGGCTAGAGGAACCAAAGGCCCAACCAAGAAAAACAGCGGAAGCCCACCAGCACCCGACCCGAAAGGCGAGACCGAGCCCAAGGCCAGGGAAAGAGAGAAACCCCAGACACCAGGGAACGAAGAGCAAACCCGAGGAAGCCAAGCCACCAGGCCCGTAAGACGAGGACACAAGGCAAAGGGAACCCGCACCTCCAGGAAACCCGAGCAGGAATAACCAACAAGGGAAACCCACCGGGACAAGAGACCCGGAAAAAGAGGAAAGGGAACCGAAGGAACCCCAGGAACCCCAAAACAGAACTCCAGCCAAAGCGGAGGAAACGGGAGCAGTAAACAACAGCCCGAAGAAGGCAAACCTGAACACCAAAGCAGGAGAGCAACCGGACGGGCCAAGGACCCGGAGGACCCAAGACAACAGCAAGGGAACCACGAAGGACACAACAACCACAGCCAAGCCAAGCCAAACCAAAAAAAAGGCCAGGCACAAAGACCCCAAACAGCCCAAGCAAAGGGCCGGGGCAGAAACCCAGAGGCCAGAGAGACAGAGGCAAAACCACCCCAGAGGACCTCACAGAAGCAACCGCAGCCAGGGAGGAAAGCACAAGCAAACCACAACCCACAGCCCGGCAAGACCCAAGGCAGGGCCAGCACAGGGGACGAACCCCGCACGGCGAAAGCCGCAACCAGGGACACAGGCAGGAATCTCAAGCCGAAGCCAAAGCAACCCGCAGAACCAACCCAAAACAAGGGAAGGACAAAGAGGGCAAGACCCCAACAGAGCACAGGCCCGAGAGCCAACAGCCCCGCCGAAGCCCCAACGAACCCCAGAAGAGGCAAGAAGGGCAAACAAGAAGGCAACAGGGTGACGGCCAGAAACAAGAACCAGACCGGAACACACCACAACCATAAGCAACCGGAACCCCACGACGCAGGGACCAGACACCCCACAGGCAAACAGGGCACCCGCAAAGAAGCGCCAAGCCACCCATGAAACTCCCAGAAGACACTCCACCCGGCAGTCCAGAACCGCAGAAAGAGCACAACCAGGCAACCCAGAGCAGGACGCACAAACAGAAGGCAGACCAGCCCAGAACAGGAGCCAACAGGGAGGAAGCCCAAGGCAACAGGCCACCACAGAAAGCCACGGCCGAAAGCCAAGCAGAAGCAAACGCAGGCCACAGCAACCAGCGCAGCGCGCCTCCCACACGGCCAAGCAACGGGGAGACGCGCAGAGCGACCCCGAAGAAACGGGGAGACGGTGCCCCCGCCCCAAAGGGCCGAGAACCCGGAACACCGGCCAGGAGGAAGCCATGCCACCCAGCAAGCCCGGCAGGCCGGGAGGCAGACCCAGCAGACATCCAGTGAGAGAAGAATCCACAGGCCCAGGAGAGGCAACAACAATGGCCACCCCGCACCACCACCAAAACCAGAAGAGGCAGTGGAGAAACCCACAGGAAGAAGCCAAACGCACCCCACCGCTCCCGGCGGCCAGGCAGAAAAAACCACCAGGCCAGACCAAGCGACCGAGGAGACAGCGGAGCGCGGGGACCACACACCAACCCCGAGACAAGGAGGCAGGACAGGACCCCGCAGCCGCCAGGAGACCCCAGGCAGCCAATACAGCCGACACAGGAGGGGATGCCAGGAAACAGCCAGCAAAGGGAAGGCCACAGCACCAGAAGGACCAAGCAGGCCCCCACAACGTACCACGCCCGACAACAGGAGCAGGCCTGGAGGAGCAGAACCGCCGCACCCAAGGCAGCCAAAAAGCCACCCAAGCAGAGGCAGAGGGGAGAGAGCACCCCAAAGAACCAACGGCACCCACGAGAGGAACCAGGCGCAGCCAAGGCAAAGGAGGGACAGGACCAGGAACCCGGAAGGGCAGGATCCCCAAGCAGGGCAGAGGCCACAACAGCCAGCCAGCAGAGGAGGCAAGACCACCGAGGAAGTACAGGACGGCAGGCCAACCGGTACGAGGGGAGCCCACAGGACCCACCGTGCAGCGGCCCAAGAAGCAGGAACAACGACCCAGCACCAGACGGGGCAGAGAGCCGGATCAGAAGGCAACCCAAACAGGCCGCCGAAAAGAAGAGACACCGGCACCAGAGCACCAGAGGGCAAGGCTCAAACCAGCAGGCAGGGAAACCCCAACCACACAGGGAACCCACGAGCAAGCAAAGGCAGGAGCAGGAAAAAGAACCAGCCACCACAGAGGCGACCGGAACCCCAGCCCGAAACAGAAAGGGCAAACACCCCCAGAGCGCCAAGATCAGGGGAACCCTCGAAGAAGAGAACCAAGGGAACAAACCCACGGAACGACCACCACCGGAGAACCAGGGCAGCCGAAGGCAGCGCGGACCCCGAAACAGCAGCAGCAGGAAACCCCCAAAAGGGAAGAAACCGCAAACCCCGAAGGGAAGAGGTCCACAGAGCCACCCGACAGGAGGCATGAACCAAGGGCGACAGCACCAAGATGGGAGGGGCAGCCGACAGAACACAACCACCCCCAACACCGAGGAACCCTGCCAAGGCGGAAGAAACCGCGAGAGGCGAGAGCCGCCCAGAAATACCGGAGGAAGAGCGCCCCCGCCGAGACAAGAACCAGGACCACCCACCGCCAAGGCGTCCGCTCAAGTTGAAAGGGCGCGACAGGCAGAGTCATAGGGACAGAGCAGCCCCACCACAGAGGCAGGCAGCACACCCCCTCCCCCCCCCCAGACCCGGGCCCAAGAGAGAGAGGGGCAGAGCAGCGGCCAAGCTGAAAAGCAACCAGCAAACAGCCGAGGCCAAACAAACCCCGTCGCACACCCCCACCTTAGACCCACCAAGAGGAGGCGACCAGAGTGGGCGCAGGGCAGCATGGAAAGACCCACACACAAACGCAGCCCCGGGAACAGGTCCAGCAGCCAAGAGGGGGCATGCAAAGGAATAGACCCCCCCCGCAATAGCAGAACCCCAAGTCCAAGCACAACAACAACAGCGCAACGGACAACGAAAACCAACAGCAGAACCAGGCGAGGCACGGAACACCCAACCCCGGCCCGGCCAGGCCCAGCGTAAGAACTGCAACCGAACGTGCCACAGGAGCCCACATGCAACACACAAACACAGGATGTGGAGCCCAATGCCGAGGACCGAACACGAGACACCAGCATCAAGACGGCAGCATCAGAAGGAACGCCCCAAGCACTGGCACCACCTGGAACAGCACAGGAACAGGAAACCTTCACCCTAGCACCCTCAGGGGGAAGGCAGGGCACAGCAGCCGGAGAACGAGCATAACGCACCCAGGCAGGCCACAGCGGCAGCCTCGCACCTGCACACCAAACACCGCACACAGCATCCCGAGCGTTGGGTGTGGGGGAGGGAATCACGGAGCTGAGGCCAGAGCCGAGCCCACAGTAGAGGCTCACGGTATCCGGGTTCAGGAGTCAACCATAGAAACCGCCCCGAACCCCACCAGCACCCTTCCTGGCCCCGGAAGAAAAGTAGAAAATGGGTTACACCTCCGATGGGACACAAACCCACAAACCCTGGCACAGGAGGATCACAGTTCCGTGGGATATCGAGCCCAAGACCTGCCGAGGCGGGGAATCTAACCCAGGACCCGGGACAGACCTCGGCACCAGGGTCCGCCGCCCCAACCTCAGGGCTACACCTCTCCACATCGACATCCGAGGCATGCAAAGGAAACGCTCCAGGAATCCAACGCCCCGCAACAAACAGCGGACAGAGTCATAAAATGTACAAAACACCGCAAAAGCGGGACTCACCCAGAGCGGGGGCCCGAGTAGCACCATCAAGGCCCCCACACACCCACAGCCGGATCCGGGAACCGAAAGTCAGCGCAGCGCGTCTCCCACCCGGCCAGGCTCGGGGAGACGCTCCCAGCGACCCGGAAGGAACCGGGAGGCGGCGCACCAGCCGCAAAGGGCCGGTAAACCGGAACAGCGGCCGTGGAGAAGTCAATCCCCCCCAGCAAGCCCGGCAGGCCGGGGGGGAGACACAACAGGAACCTCACCCCTGCCCGAGAAGCCAGGCAGCCGGGCAGGAGGAGCCACAGGAGGACCGAACGCCACTCAAGCCCAGCAGGAGCAGGTGCAGTCCCCCCACACCAACAGCATCCATCAGCCATTTCTGTCGAAGACAGAAAAAAAGAACAGGAGGTCTGCTGGGTAGGTCCTACCTTTATACTCCCGGGGGGAGGGGCAGTAGGTATATCCCAGCATTCCTCTTGTTTTTATTTTCTGTCAGGAGATAGTAATCTCCATTAGTAATGAATGGGCCGAGGACATAAGGGACCTGGGGGTAATGGTAGTCTTACTGGTATTTGAAACTATTATGGGCACAGGTAAATGTCAGACTACATTAATTGTTACAGTGTTGGCTCCACTTTGCCCAAGTCTTTTTCACAAGGCTATCCGTGTAGATCATTGAAAGTACGTTTGGCGGGAGGGCTGGGAACACATTCACTGTTAGGTCATTGTCCCGGGGGTAAAATTAAGTTAATTTATTTTCACTTCAAAGACTGTCAGGAAGCCGGGGCCGGTTGGATCAGTGTGAGAAATGTCACACAGCAGGTAGGGAGGATGGTCCCTCCCTACAGGGTTAGTTACAGCGGTGAACTTAAAAGAAAACTTAATGAAACAAGGCAGTAGGAATCAGAGAGGATGTGACCATCAGGAGATGAAAGGGCGGTCACCAGCACCCCGTGTGGTTGTTGGGGGAATGGGCTGCCATGGTAAAACAGGATCTAAATGTAATGCAATTATATTATTTTTGCGCACCTGTTTGTGGCGCCCCTGGCTAGTTCTGATGGCGCACCGGGGTGCCGCGGCGCACACATTGGGAACCACTGGTCTAGCAGATTAGTACTTTCGAAGGATTTGGACAGTTGATGGTTAACCGCCGTTTCCATTACTTTGCCAAACAGGTAGGAGAGAGATTGGTCTATAATTGGCAAGTTGTTTGTGGTCAGCTGATGGCTTTTTCAAGATAGGTCTGACAATAGATTCCTTCCAGTGTGAGGGTACAGTGGATTGTGAAAAGTGACAGATTCAGGATGTACGTTAAGTTGGAGACGAGTACTGGGCTAATTTTAGATAGGGTCTGGGAGGATACGGGATCCGTTGCCGAGCCGGATTTCATCCTACTTAGTATGGCGGAGATTTCTTCCTCTGTTAGTTTTCTAAATTCTTTGAGAGAGTTGGTGCTCCGGGGGAGGGATTCAACCAGTCTTTGTGAGGTATTTGTATATTGGCGGAAAAGTTTGTGAATAGAATATCATTTATCTGGTTGACAAAGAAAGCTGAGAGGGAGTCCACCCACTCCTGCGAGGCAATATGTGTTTGCAGTTTAGGCGGTTTATATTCTAAAAAGTTCTACAATGATTAAGATTCCTGCAGTCCTGCCGATACACACAATTGCATGGCAGACACAGTATCACAGGTCTTCTTTCACACTGTTTAAATCCTGCCCAGACCTTGGACTATGCTAATTGGGTACTCAAATTAATACTAAGATTAAAGTTAACAAAAGGATTACAACTATGGTTAAAGTTGCAACTAGAATTCGGAATATTTTAGGTTTATGTTAAGCACTTTAATTCTTTAATCTTTTGTTTCTGAGATTCTTTGATTCCAAGTGTAATGTTTTAGCTCATTATGTATCGGGTTGGGTCAAATGCCCCACATCTATCTAGCCAGCAGATTATCAGAAGATGTGCTATCCAAAGGAAGTTGTTCCACTGCCTTTTATAGGTAATAATTTCATGAGAATGTAAGCAAAAATAATGTAGGTGTCTCTGCTTGGGGGCGCCAGGGTATGGTAGGACTCCTGAAAAGTCTGGAATATTCCTTATCAATGGCAGTGAAGACGCCCTTTGAAGATTATCAATTGCAGCTTCTATTTGAATTGGAGGAGACAAGGCATGAGTTTGATTTGCGGGCGGATATCATTCCAGAGCCTGAATCCTCGGTGCATAGGGTTGTCTTCTGTTCCTTTCCCCTTTGCATCTCATAATTTCCATTTTGGCCATGTTGAAGGTCTGTTTTTGCGTTGGCCTCCTGAGATGAAATTTGATTGAGCGAGGTAGATGGTGCGTTGGTTGCCACTCTATTGTAGGAGTCACAGCACTTCTTGAAGGTCATGCAGGCATGTTGTAGATGCCTCTGTACCTTGTAGTTGGGTCATACTTACTTCTTCAGAACTTTGAATCTGACGGTAGTGGGCACAAAGCTCTTCAGGGAAGCCAGGTGAGTGCCAGGGATGTTTGCTAGCAAGGTGGTGCCAAGATAGAGGATAGAAAGGAACAAGGGATGTCGTGTTTTCTAAAGTCCACCAAGAAAGGAGAACAGAAGTGTAACGCCTTCCTACAATCTCATTTTGTTGTTCAGGATCTTGACGACACTTACCTGCACAAAGTGGACATGGAGTCGAAGCTCGACAGCACGAGTGATGAGATCGAATACCTGAAGCAGCTCTTCCAAGAGGTCAGTAGCAAAAGGGATTGCTGTTTCATGTTGGTCATTTGTACATTGTGTAAACCATGAATCCCTGTATAACATGATTTCTGAGATTCATGTCAGTGGGAGACACCCAAAGGCTTGGCTCCTGCCATCTGTTTTACAATCAGCATTTTTTTTTTGATAATCAAATTTATTGAATTTTTATCAAACCACAAATTCATATTGGCATCAAAATCAAGCATATTATCATAATGTACATCCACATATAAAGTGACAAAGACTGGCAAATCAATTTGCAGATTAAAATCATACATCGATACTTATCCTGAAATACAGATGACACGTATCCACTCCTCAAGACAACAGTTTGAACCATTTGCCCCATGCAATCAGCATTTTTAAAGGAGATAAGCCTCAAAGATGTCTGATGGGGTTTCTCTGCTTGGATGCGCATCTAAAGAGGTTTCATTTTGGTGAAACAGACGTTGATAGACATGGTCTGCGGCATGGCAAGAAATGATGATTTGTAATCGAATTTAACTAAATTAGAGCATCAAGAAGACAAGGGTTTCACTGTTTGGAGCTCGCCTCTCTCAGGGAATGGACCATAAAACACTGTCTACCTGCACGTACAACATATGGTCAGAAAAAGTATGATTCGCTCACATACTTCCAGATTCACTTGGAAAATAAGTGTAGCACAATTGTAGGTTTCAAAGGTTGTAAAGCAATTGGCTTTGATAATTTGGTAAATTATAGGGATAGGCGTACACATACATCTGTGAGGATTTCTGACTTTAAGATTCAGAAACAGAGAAACTCCCCTTTAATCCCTCTTTGTAATTTACTGAGAGACTGAGCCTGTCTTGTCAATGAATAGGTTGTAACAATAATTCTGGGAGCTTAGAGTTCTATCTCACTTTAAAATGAATCTTCTTGATCTCAGAGATTGTAAAATCATTTTACCATTGAGTGTTTATTTCGAAATGTGCATCTTCTTTACTTAAAAAAAAACATTCTGAAGATAAGGGCATATCATAGTGTAACCAGCAGCTGATTACAGGAAGATCTTAAAAGAATGTAAACGTTATGCGACTGCTCTTCAGTCGAGTGGTGATGAAAATTGTCAAATGTCTGAAGACATTCTAAATCTGTGCAGTTCACTGATGGAATTTACTTCACTGCCCTGTGCCTCTGATGGAGAAAGTTCCAACCTCGGATTCTGCAGGAGATTGTTTAAACCCTCTGAAAATCAGAGTGCTTTTCATTCCCAAACAGCTCTCAATCAAGGCTCAAATCTCAAATGTGGGTGAAAGATATCCATGAGTATTTGAAAGATATCCCTGAGTATTTGAAAGATATCCCTGAGTATTTGAAAGATATCACTGAGTATTTGAATGATATCCCTGAGTATCTGAAAGATATCACTGAGTATTTGAAAGATATCCCTGAGTATTTGAAAGATATCCCTGAGTATTTGAAAGATATCCCTGAGTATTTGAAAGATATCCCTGAGTATTTGAAAGATATCCCTGAGTATTTGAAAGATATCCCTGAGTATTTGAAAGTATTTCTTTGTGTTCAGTTCATTTAGTCTTTATTTCGAATAAAATTCATAAAAGACAGCAGACATAAAAACATTTTCAACAGTTTCAACATCATACAATGGAACCCCAGAGACAAAAGGGAATTTACCTTCTGACAAAGTACATACATTATTTAAAATTAAGTTAATTTAAAAGGGGTTACAATTTCTTTGCGCGAATCAGCCACATCCACTTATTTAAAATTAAGTTAATTTAAAAGGGGTTACAATTCTTTGCGCGAATCAGACACATCCATTTCTTTGTGAATTCATGGATCAATAGCTGTAGGAGTTATTTCTGATGGCTTGTGTTCACTCTAGTTGTGTGGTTTCAACTTCTCTGCAGATTATCAATCTTCCTTTAAGAAGGGCCTAGGTTGTGGAAGTCCTAACATAATCACACTACAGGATCTCTAGAGAGAAAAGAAGAGACACTCCAGGCTATGTCCGGGTTCAGTGTTGCGCGTCCATGCTTAGTGCAGCGCGTCCAGAGCACATGTCCATTTTAAGATCACAGTTGGTCTACTCTCATCTGATCTCTTGCACTTTGCTCTGTTCTCTTTCTCCTCCATAGGAAATTCAAGAGCTCCAGTCTCAGATCCACAACACCGAGATCACGGTGGAGGTGGACAACAACCGCGAGCTGGAGATGAAGCACATCATGACGGACGTGAAGATCCAGTATCAGGCCATGGCCGACCGGAGCCAGCAGGAGGCTGAGCATTGGTACAAAAGCAAGGTGTGTGTTATTGGCATACACCAACTAGAATTTTGCAAATTAATTGTTAGAATCCTGCAGAAATAGAAGCAATTGTCATTGTGCAACTACAGGGCATTGCAAAGTTTTGAAGTAATTTAACAACTGAACAAAGCTAGAGCCCTCAGTTGTGAGTAAGCAACCAATTTGCTAGTATCAGAAAGGTGCAGATTGAGTCAAATGATGCTGACTCAGCATCGAACAGGGAGAGCCTAAAACCCTTATTACAGATTGAGTCAAATGGTGCTGACTCAGCATCTAACAGGTAGAGCCTAAAACCCTTATTATAATTAACCTACCTTTCTCCTCCTTAAACTTTTTTCTTATTAGGCTATTTCCCTGTTACCCTTTCTCTCTGTGCCTTCGGCCTTTTACTCCAAAACTTCTCCTTCATCATATTTTCCCAGGTTTTCTCTCCCTCTTTCCCTCTGTTGTTCACAGTACCCTTTCTATGTTGTTCTATGACTTTAGATGGCATTCTCTGCTCGTTCATTATCTCTTCCTATCACTCTTTTCCTCTGAGTCTGTTTCCTTAACTCGTTTCTCTCCCTAACCTCCTAGACCTTTTTCTCCTTCGTCTACATTATTTCCTTGTGTACTGCCTACATTTCATCTTCTTTCTCCTGTTGAATCAAATTTTCAGTGAGTTACAGTCACTCGGTTTTCAAAGTTTTCATATTCTTTTCAAATCACTTAGGGGCAGATTTATGTTAACTGACGCATCCCCAGGGATGCGCCAGTTAATGTGCGCCACAGTGCGCCACAGCTCCGCCACCCATGGGGCGCCGCATTTACAATGCGGCGCACCATGGGGCAAAAACGGCACAGATGCGTGACGCATCTGTGCCGTTAAGGTGGCGCATTGCTGGAGTTGTGTCGCAAGCGCGACGCAGCTCCAGCAAGGCTCGGGGGTGCCCCATCTTAACAATGCTGCGTCAAGACCTACGCCTGCTTCAAGCAGGCGCAGGCTTTTGACGCAGCATTGGCCTAAAAGTGACTGAGTGAAATGTTATAGATTTCACTCACCCACTTTTGCGAGGCGCACCTGCCCCGGAACGCCCACCCTGCGCCGGAACGCCCACAAGCGGCACAGGGCTTTACAACGTGACGCATCTGCCTAGATGCGTCACGTTGTAAATCGTTCGTAGGGATGCGCCACATTTACGCCGCCTTGCGTGACGCAACAGCGGCGTAAACGTGGCGCAAGGGCCTCATAAATCTGCCCCTACATTACTTCACCAATGCCAACAATAGTAGTCCTTTGCACGACATAAGAACACATCATTATTTCTTTAAACCCTACTCACCAAGAAGGAGAACCCCAGTCAATGTTAAAATTTGATGACTCTCTAACACCCCCCCCCCCCCCCCGAGATCAGTCCCACCCATTCTTTCATGCACTGAAAGCTCCAAACACCTCTTACGCCCTGAAGCTCGGGTAACCGCAACCAATTCCACTTATTCAGTAGTCTCCCAGCTCATATCCTTCCGCCTCTAAGGCCCACTCCATGAACTTAACATTGCTTGCACTGTGATTCCAGTATTTGCAACCAAACATGGGCCTGGTGCACTTTGCGAGTTTGCAGTCACAAAGCCTGCGATTCACAAAATTGTAGGGTCTGCAACAGCGAAATGGCTGTTAGCAGTACTTTAAATTGGGCGGTACTCACCGGTCCTGAGTACTCGGCACTTCTAAATTTTCTACCCGTCAGTACCGGCACTTTTCTGTATTTAGGGAGAGTACCGGTACCCTGATTGTTGGCACGGCACGCTCGGGTTCGGTATCTCCTCCAACGCAGGACAGATGCCGCTCTGCTTCGGGGTCTCACAATTGCACTGAGCCTCCTCTGAAGTAGACTTTTGAAGGGACGCTACTAAAGTCCAGAGGCGCCCTTTTGAATTTCCCCACACTGCAGGGGTTTGAGCGTGCTTGGATCATACTGTGATTAACAGTGCAGGGTCTAGGCAGAAACTGCACTATTAATTAGATGTTCAACGACCATTCAGGTGCAAGTGCTTTAACCCCTTCCCCTCCTCCACCCGGCCCCAGCCCAAACCTGCATGAAATGGCCTGGGCTACGGCTGTGGTCAGTAATCCAGTCCTATTTAGGGTTTTGCACTGGCCTTACTAAAGTGAGCGAGCGGCAGTGCAGCACAATCCTACACCTTCCCCAAAGCCGGTTTTCTTTTCATTTTTGTTTTCTTCAGCTCATGAGCTGCTTCCCTTTGTGTGCCCCTCCCGCACTAATGGCTGCATTTGCATCACAGGGAGGGTGGGGTCCATGGGTGTGAAGGTAGCCCCGCCCAAGGAGCAATGAATGGGAGGGAACGCTGCAGCACCTCCGGAACGAGCTCCTGTGACAACTGGCAGGGGGTCTGGTTGGGGGGAAACCGAGATGAGCAGTGGGTCTGGTTTGGGGGAAAACGAGGTGAGCATAGAAGGAAGGGGGAGGAGGAATGCACAAAAGTGAGGTGACAGGTAAAGTTAGGGTCGACACTTTTTCAGATTAAAAATACCAGATATTTGTTCAGTTCTGAAATCGGGGCTTAGAAATAGCATTTTTACACAAATGTGTGTAAAATTGAAACTCTGCTGTATTTCTTGTTAACGTATATATTTATATACAAGGAAATGTTAACATATCATCCTGTTTGGCTTTCATTTTGTGTAATGAGTTTACCTGTTTTGTTTACTTAAACACATTTCCCGTGTTTTAATATGCGCTGCAACTGGTATAGAAGTCATTATGTACATCATGTCTTGCCCTTAGCCCCGCCCCTAACCCCGCCCACTTGCCACACCTCTAGCTAATTTTAATAAGTACCTGCACTTATTTTTTCCCATTTAAAGCACTGGCTGTTAGTTATTTATAAAACCCATTTTGCTTTTCAGGAAACAGCTACCTAATCACAAAATAGGTTTAAGACCCAAGGGGCGTATTTGGGGCATCCCTTCCAAATAGTGATATTTTTTTTATGCATCAATGCTTTGAGGCTGAAATCCGGTCTCAAAACATTTACATTTTACTGACATACCACCCATTGGGAAATAGTAAAGGTTTCCTTAGGGAACCTGCCCCATTTGTAATTGTGAAAGCCCGTTAATGTAAAGGAAAAACATGTTGCAATTTTTAAAGAAAGTTGACTGTATTTAAAATGCGTTCACAAACAAGGGGGTCTGCTGACCTCAGGGGGCCACCATCCCTGTGATGGCATCCAATCATAGTGAATTGCAATTTGTGACTGACCTCAGGAATATTGATGTGGTAGGCCGGATTACAAACCACTACAATTCTGAATTTTGTAAATAGACCTGTCAATATCAATCAATCAATCAGTGAAACTTATAAAGCGCGCTACATACCCGTAGGGTCTCAAGGCGCTGTCAATACATAGGAAGGTTTGCAAAATTTCTTTCCATTTGCAAAAAGTCGATGTACAATTTGCAAAAACATCTTGAGAATAAAAGTTTGTACATCAGGCCCATATTCCTAAAATTTACAATGTTTTGCCCTTCATTTTTTGACTCATCCAGTCGGGCCTGCATTAGAAGAAATATTTTACTTAATCTTCGACTGTCACACTGTGCAGTACATCACTTTATCCCAGAGTTTTGCCTAGAGTAGAATCTGTGGACTTGCCAGCGTACTCTAAAGAGCACAAACTGTTTATATTCAACAACCCTTAGGAAAGCATCAGCATAAGGTGTAATTTAGGGTTGGGTATTAACAGGAAATCCCCAAATTTCAGGAGGAAGTGCTGAATAAGAAGGAACGCTCACTGGTGGAATTCTACCATAGTACCCTTTAGTGGAAGAAATTCAGATTCAGCACTTCCTCCTGGAATGTAAGGACTTTGCGTTACCACCACATATAAATCAAGCCCATGGGTCACAGTCGAAAGAGACACCCTTTAAATGTAACTTTGTGGACCAAAGACACACATCTGTCAAAGATCTTCAAAGGTTCGGTGATTCAAAGACAATTTGCCAATGTGATGTCTTTGACCTTCTTTCAGGTTCTCAACATTAAAGTTGTTTGGAAGCGCGAAGCTGCCCACCAGCCCATGTCAGTGACTTACGGACAGAATTTGGGGATCCTTAGGGCTCACCCCATTTAGAGGTGGGGATGCTGCAGACTGACAGCCGGTGTGGTCTTCTCCTGCCATGCACTGAGTAATCATTGGCTGAGGCCCTTCTGCCAGTGGATGGAATTTCGTTAGGAATGATATACCAATGTGCACTCCCACTTTAGAAAGGGTTGGCAGTCAGTCTCAGGGTGTGTAAAGTTACGCCTCCACCACCCGGCAGCCTAAGCGAACCGCCCACTGGAATCTAAACAACCCCATTCGTTCTGAGCTAATCCCACTCTGCATTGTGGGGCTTGTAATTTCATCTTTACAAGTATAAGTGCAGGTCTACATGCTGTTGTCTGGAAAACAAGCACTATGTTAATTGCAAACAAAATATTTCACAAAAATGCACCGACTCTCATTAACTCTCAAGATTAAATAATGCCGCGATAAAAAAGGGACTTTTGAGGACATTTTTATTGTCTGTCTCTTTCTCAAATATGCCATCTTCCCCTACATTCAGAGACCAATGTGGGAAAGAATGTACCAGAGGCCTCCAGTGGATTTCTTCCAGATAGACACATTCGGTTCAGTACTATATACAGACACATCATTACAAAATATTCTTGCCTCTGTGTTTTCCAGCTTGATGACTTGGCCAACCAGACGAAAAGGCACAACGATGACCTTAAAAATGTCAAGAATGAGATTTCAGACCTCACCCGTCAAATGCAGCGGGTGAACGGAGACATTGAAGTCTTGAAAAATCAGGTAAGGACAAGAGGTGGTGACAAGAGTGAAGGAGAGGGGAGGTCTCTTGCAGGTTGGACACAGTGGAGGGCATCTAACCAGTGGGGTTCAGGAGATAGTTAAGGGACACAGATGTCCTGATGATGTCATATTCAAGGAGACACATTGTGAGATGACAGGAGTTGACGGGTAGACATTCATTTAGGATGGTAGAGGGTGGAAGGGTGGAGACACACTGAGTATACGAGATAGAAGGAGGGCAGAAATGCAATGCTGATGGTGATAGGGGAGTAGAAGAGTGGCAGAGATACATTGGGGCTAGTGGAGGAGAAGAGGGGTAGAAATATGTTGGGGATAGGGAAACAGACCAAGGGTAGCGATGCATGTATTTAATTTGTTTTGTGATGTGCCAGCATATTGGTTTATTACCAGTTTATATTAACAGTACATTGAGTATGAAAGCGGAGGTGGGGAGAGAGAAGAAGGCAAGTGATTGCTACTGCAATGTGTCATTTCTTTAGCACATCTCTAGTACTAGTGAGGCCTTGTGGCGCTGTAGTCCTGTCTGATTAGTTGCTGCTGAATCGAGCATGCCGTAGCCCTGTCTGATTGGGTGCAGCTGAAGGGAGCATGCCTTAGCCCTGCCTGATTGGGTAAAGCTGTAGCAAGCATGCCTTAGCCCTGCCTGATTGGGCACAGCTGAAGCAAGCATGCCTTAGCCCTGCCTGATTGGGTACAGCTGAAGCGAGCATGCCTTAGCCCTGCCTGATTGGGTACAGCTGAAGCGAGCATGCCCTAACCCTGCCAGATTGGGTCAGCTGAAGCCAGCATGCCGCAGCCCTGTCTGATTGGGTACAGCTGAAGCCAGTATGCCTTAGCCCTGCCTGATTGGGTACAGCTGAAGCGAGCATGCCCTAACCCTGCCTGATTGGGTCAGCTGAAGCCAGCATGCCACAGCCCTGTCTGATTGGGTACAGCTGAAGTGAGCATGCCCTAGTACTGCCTGATTGGGTACAGCTGAAGCACAGTTGGGCACTTTGCCATCATGTGCCGGTTTTAAATAGGCATCATCTCATCGCATTATAAAATTGAGGCTCTGTCAAATTCATTCTTATAACATCGTTAGCAAAGAGGGGATTGTTAGTTTAGAGACACAATGCCTAGAGTATTTGTTCACAAGCTCTAGCCCCTATGCATATAGAATGAGGAGGGCAATTAAAACCTCTCCTTCCAAGGGGAGGGTGGTTAGGCCGTAGAGTCCTTTATCCACTGTCTGTATACGATGACATCCCCTTTCATAGTCTCTGGACTTGCTACAAGCTAACTGTTTTAGGTTTATGCGTTGTGCTGCTGGTAGTGGCTCTTATATTGCATCATAGAGCACTATTGTTAAAATAAACGTGTTGAACTATATCAGTGACTTTGTCTATTCTTATTGGGGACAAGTACGAGTGAGTGAGTAAAAGGGTACATCTTGCTACCGCGATTCCTGAGAGAGTCGGGATCGTTGTGTTCTGAGTTGTCTAATCATTTGTAGCTTCGTGATTATGTAGGAGAACGAATGAGACACTATAGCTAGTCGGTTCTGGTATTTTGGGTACTGAGGCGGTAGGAAGGCTAAGCCCCTCCACACCGAGGTCCTGTTTTCCTGTGCATAGTTCTGTGTATGTGCAAAATCCCCTCAACAGTAGCTGTGACCATAACTAAAAGTTGTTGCACAGTACTCAATTAGTCAGAGTGGAAAGTCTACAGAAAGAATACTTGTTAAAAAACTTAAACTACCACAGTATACGCCCCTGCTACCTGTAAGAGCAGTGCTGGTATTACTCCAAAGCATAACACACCACTAAACCATAAAACAATATACAGGCGAGCACTCCAACAATTTGATTAAATAACACGGTTTGAGGACAAATAACCAGAAAAGTCAGTCGGTAAGTCCAAGGTAATGTGATCTATATTCGTTGTGTATTGTGTTTATACGCTGCCAACCAAGTACATGATCATCAGCCAACAATGATGAGAACTATGAAAGATAAAATACCCGTAACAGCCTCCATTGATGCAGTGCAAATTGACTTTTGACTGGCTCAAGTGCTCATGATCCTATGTCAGTGCCCTCAAATGCCTCCATATAACCAAGAATTTCTATGTTTATAACCCCTAAACTCTGATTTTGGAAATCAATAACACCTGAAATATTTTTGATATGTCCTGATGTCTCCCTGCCTGCAGAACATGTTGATCTCCTAGAAGCCAGTGGCGGCTGCCACAACAGGAAGGTGGGGGTGGCAGAGGGGGAGCGGTGGCGGAGGAAGAGAAAATAATAATTCTTAAAACATACCTTTCCCGCAGCCTTTGTCGGCCACCTCGGAGCTCTCCCAGCAGTCTTTGGGAAGGCAGAGGCTGCTCAGTCAATCCTGTCACTGCTCTCCTGCTGGGACAGCAGCACCAGGTCTGGTCTGAACAGCCTGCTCTGCCGCTCTGACACTGCTGTGTAGCCTGCAGCTTTTCTTCAACCCAGCTGTTGGAGAAATTGAAGTGTGCATGTATGTTTGGCCGACCTAAGTCGGCCAGCCAGGCATACGTGTGCACTTCTAAGTGCCCACCACCTGCCTGTCATGACCCTGCCCCGCCTTGCCCTGCACCGATGTCAGAGCCAAAGAAAAATAAAATTATAATGTTTCATTATCATATTATTGTTCTGTCACTGACTCATACGAGTGGGGCGATGATCCTCTGCCATTACGGAGGAGCCGCCCCTGCTTGAAGCTAACTGTATTCCTGAAAATGCTGCTGGTATCTTGGGTGTAGGTTGTATGGGCAAGGTGAGGAAAACGGTAGGTGGCCGAGTTATTGTAGTGGCGGCCATCTTACATAAGGGCCCTAAGCTTTCATCACACCGCTGAACACATCATACTTCTGCACTCATGCAAGGTCATACACCTGCAGGTGGAGACGTATGATTTTTTCTGAATAATGCCCAAAGTGTTTTACATGTACCCCTTTAAAGCACCAATCTACTAAAATCAGGGTTAACATGAAGAACGACTTTCACATCTGCCATAACAAACAAAGGATTCTTAAATAAGGGTCCCTGTTTTCCGTTTTCATAGATTTTTACAGATAAATACAGACAGAAAACAATGTGTTTTCTATCTGCATTTATTTTTAAAAGTAGACAAATACTGAAAATTGTGCTGTTTTTAAGTGAATCTCTGTGCTGTCTTTCATGAATTATATCCCAACAGCTGAACAGATGGACAGCATGGGAAATTAAAAAACAGGATGAAATTTCTTTAAATAACGGCATGTGTCAATATACATTTGTGGTATAATGTTGGTGCTTACCAGTGGATGTATTGTTATGTAATATTTGGCAGCTTAAATAGCTAAAACACGACAGACATCAAAGTGTGGGTGCGCATCTATCAGTTAAATAAATATGGAAATGTACAGTGTTACAACTTCGTTTATACGCGAAGCACAAAATAACTATGGATACATATAGAAAAATAGGCCCAAAAATAAATATGGATAAATACAGATGGAAATATTAAAAAGAAAATACCATAAAAACGGGAGCCCTATTCCTAATGAAGTTAGTTTGCCCCTTACTTTGCTATCAGACAAGCAACTGGAAAAAGTATCTGCTTCATTTGGTTTGATTTTGTGCCCCATTCCGAGTCCTGTGTAAATCTTGAATCAGGGTTCCAGTTTACGCTTAATTTACAGTGTAAAATAGCAAAATCCCAATGGGTAAGTTACTCATCAATGATCCACATACATTCAATGAATCTCAAAATGTCATTCATTCCATTCGCTCACCAGGAATACACTATAAACCTATTACAATATGTACCTCAAAGACCAATGAACTCAATTATTATGTAATTTATTTTATTACAGGTTCGTTTAAAATCTCACATTAAAAGCTGAAGTACAGCTGTACAAATTGATAAAAACAGTGCAAAATATTGATAATCACAAAAAAATACAAAAGCATAGGTTAAACATACATGAAGAGAGTATTACACCAGACCTATACACTTGCAGCCTGATTCATCAAGGTACCGTTTTGCGAGTCTCTAATAGAGAATCATAAGGAATCGCTATTAGAGACTCGCAAAACGGTATTCATGTAGGAATCGCAAAATAAAATGCGATTCCTACAAATTCCTTATTTTCGAATAGCAAATTGCTAATCGCAAATAAGGAAAAACTCCCCATTCATTCCTATGGGCCAAAAGGCCCATAGGAATGTATGAGGAGTATTCCTTATTTGCGATTAGCAATTTGCTAATCGCAAATAAGATAGCGATTTGAAGGGTGCCAGGGGTGTCCAAAGGACACCCTGTAGCACCCCTTAAATGCACATTCGAACAGGTGTTGCACACACACATGTCCAAAAGACATGTGTGTGTGTAACATGCAAAAGAAAAAAATGCACTAAAGTGCTTTTTACTCTTTTTTCGCAATTTACCACCAAGTCAGACTTGGTGGTAAATTGCGACCAAATATTGCGATTTCGCATTTTCTAATTGGTCGATGAATTGGATTTAAGGCATCTCTATTAGAGATTCCTTAAATCCAATTCCTCGCAAATATGCGATTTCGGTAATAGCGATTTTTGCATTTGGATGATGAATCCCAAATGCAAAAATCGCACTCGCAAAGGGCCAGATTCTGAGAATCTGGCCCTTTGCGAGCGCAAATCAGCTTGATGAATCAGGCTGTTGGTCTTAGAAAGCTACACATCCCCTATTCCGCTATATGATAAATACATTACTTGACAACATTTGTATATTTTTTGCCATTCAAGTAGTGCGAGGCAAGGGGGTTGTGTATTAGTTAGTGTGCGTCTGTATTTATCATATCTTATATTTCATATCATATCATAAATATCATGTCCACTGTATTGCGAGTGCCATTGGATATAATACACTTGTAAAATGGCGGAGGTGATATCCGTCACATTTGTGATGGAGTAATCCATTCGCCGGGGTGGAATGCCGACATTGCCAAGCAAAATAAAGCAATGTGCATGATTAAAGTATTCTCTTCTCTCCATTCCCAGCGAACCAACCTGGAGAACGCCATTGGAACGGCAGAGGAACAAGGTGATCAGGCGATCCGTAACGCCAAGAATAACATCCAGGAGCTGGAGGAGGCGCTCAAGAGAGCCAAGCAGGACATGGCCGGCAAAGTGCGCGAGTACCAGGACCTGATGAACACCAAGCTGGCCTTGGACATAGAGATTGCCACCTACCGGAAACTGCTGGAAGGGGAAGAGACCCGGTGAGTGGGTTTGCCAAGAAATAACCACCACAGTGTTAAACACACCAGGAGGACATGTTTTACCCATGTATGTAGGAGGCATGACGTTGCCCCTCAATGTCTATTCCTATGTATTCCTCAGGCAAACACATCTGTGTCCACTAACAGTAGGTGTTGTGCAAACGTACCCCTTGATTGTTTTTTTAATATGAAAGACATTCACAACAAACATATTTCGCGGAATGAGAAGTGTTATTTTTATATATAACGAAATATTGTACCCATGCAGTCTCAGAACGAGGAAATGGAACGCGAATCTGAGTTATTACGAGGGTCGAGATCAGCTGATGCATTCAGTCAATTGCTCCGTCTTGTTCAGTGGCATGGCCTGACCCTGTATCGCCTCTCTGCTTAGGTATAGGGTCTGCTTTAGTCCTTTACCTGAACATTTACCTCCTAGGTGGGCAATTTCTGGCAGATCGGATTGCCCGCTGCAACCCAGAAGGCGAAATCCACTCATGTACCCGGCTGTATTGTTGGTCTGAGGCAAGGGTTTGGCAAGTACCTTGAAGCCGCCTAGTTCAAGGAGCTGAGCCATTCAAGTTCCTTACTGATGTATGTGTTAGCTGTTAAATATTTTGGTATTTCACACTCAAACCACGCTAGTAATGTATGCTCTGATCCTCAGCAACACCACAGAACACAAAACTGATTTCCCCTGTTTTTAGGACAAACCCATGTTTGGTTTTTGTGTATGTTCTATTCTCCTGCTGTAATACCTCATCTGCAATATTGTGTGATGTTTGGAAATTGACCTTCAATGTCTTTCGGCTGCAGTCCTGGAAATCCAGACTGCATGCCCTCCACTCAACTTGGCCTCTGACCTATGGAAAAGTCCTCACTTATTTCTGTTCCTCTTGTTTCTTCCCCAGTTTGAATGGTCCAAATCCAGTGCAAACCCAGATGTACAGCGCCATCGACAGGCTGGGTGAGTCTCTTCCTCTCTGCTGTGGTGCTGAATGTTGGGTTTGGCTGCAGGTGGTGCTAGAAATGTTGTGGGTCATAGAGCATCCATGGTACTGAGTGGATCAAAAATGGCAGCAACCTCTAGTTTGTGTGTGCTTATCCTCTTTCAAAAATTGTTATTTAGGTCATAGTACATAGAACCAATTAACATATTACAGCAACATAATACAAAATGAAGTAATAAATATAAATAAAGCTAAAAAACCTCCCTCTCTTCTAGTATATGGGTAGCCCACTCCACAGTTAAGACATATTGTCTTATTAATTGATGTTTCATATTTGTTTGTTGATGTTCAAGTGTAATTGAAGCTCAGTGAGCCAACCAGGCTAATCCACAGTACAGATATGCACTATGGGGCATATGTAGGTAGCCGTTTGCGATTCGCAAACGCAGAAATTCGGCGAATTTCGGCGTTTGCGAATCGCAAACGGCGTTTTGATATGTAGGTGCCACTTAGCAAAATAAGGAATCGCAAAAATTGTGATTCCTTATTTTGCTCATACCATTTAAGGAATCGCAATTTTGTGATTCCTTAAATGCTATGTAGGGGTGCTTTAGAAATTGCGATTTTTGCATAAGGAATCGCAAAATACCACCTACTTCAAGTAGATGGTATTTTGCGATTTCCTTCAAAAATGCATTTTTTTAAAAAATTCAAAGTGCCATGTGGCGCACAGACATGCCCTTAGGGCATGTCTGTGTGCCACATGTACTTACAGGCACATTCCAGGGGTGCAACATGTGTCCTTTGGACACCCTTGCCCCCTTGGAATTGCGATTCTCAAATTGCGATTTTCACACAGAAAATCGCAATCTGAGAATGTATCCCCATTCATTCCTATAGGCCTCTTGGCCCATAGGAATGAATGGGACACTCATTCCTTAATTGCGATTCGCAATTTGCTAATCGCAAATAAGGAATGTTAAAGAATCGCAAAACAATTGCGAATGTTTACCTACATTCCATTTTGCTACTCTTAAATAGCCATTCCTTATAAATTGCTATTTGGGAATCGCAAAATGGAAATTACCTACATATGTCCCTAAATCACATAAAAATGCAAGTTTACCAGACCACATGCAAAGGCTGGGCATCATCTTACTCTTTTAAACAATCATCCGGGTCTCTGCCATGTTAGCACCAGATACCGACATACAACAAAATTGATGGATCATTACTGCTCAATACACCCTCTTTTACTTCTGTCACCACTAACTGCTGCATAAGCAATTTACTCAAATGTATCATGGAGTTTGCTAATGTCACTATACCCAATACCAGATTTAAGTATATGATTTTAGCCAGATTTGGTTCAATTTTATTCAAGTAAATCTCCAGTTTCCAATTTCATCTGAAGTGGCCAAAATGCATCTCTTTAGACACAAATTTGGTCCATTCTGTCTTTTTCGTGCTTTGGTGATAGTCATTGGTTTAAGCGATATTCCACGGTGGCCAATCCTGTCCAAGGTTTCTCTCACACACCCGAAGCATGGTGTCATTAATGGTCCAGGTTGTTGCATTAGATCAATATGTCTCGCTCTTTAATTCTGTTCCTCCGAGAGTTAAGTAGAAGTGCTTCACCAGGAAATATGGCCTTACCTACAATACCAGTGTGCCCATTTCATATTGAAGTGGTACCATAAAAGAGCTTGACCGAAGATGGCTTAGCCAAGGGTGGAAACATTTGTCAATGATACTCGTTGCTGTGAGATTATGCATCCCAGAGTACTGACCCATGCATCCCAGAGTACTGACCCATGCACAGCTTCAGCTTTCGTCTGGTACTTGAGTTAGTTCTCCCTCCAAACTTTTTATTTCTTTTTTTAGTATGTCAAAACTATTTTAAGCTGGGCTTTCCAGTTAGTATTTTCATAAAAAGTAACACCCATATAGTCCTATAAAGTCACTCTCTCTAGTGGATGAGTCTAATCTTTCTCTTTTTCATATTTTAGCACACATTGTGTGTGATTTATAGTTAGCCCATCCTCCTTACCAGAGTTACAGAAACCACATAACAAGTTGTTTATTCCCATAGGGGACTTTGATAAAAGTACATCATCATTGACAGAAACAAGCTTGATGTGAGTGGTCATCTGAAATCATCCATCTTTCTTAATCAACCACCTCATTTATGTGAAGACAAAAGAGAGCTGGGCCTTAAGGCAGCCCTGCTGAACCCCATTTAACACTGGAACATTATCTGTTGTCATACTCTGTGACATCCATCCCCAGGGCCTCATCTCGGGGCATATTATCAAGGGGGTTTATCTCCGCTTTTTTGGCTTTAGAAGCCAAGAAAGCGGAGATAAAATTATCTCCCTATTACCTAGCTGTCGCTAACATCAGTTAGCGACAGCTAGTAGGAGATAGCGACCATCTTGGGCCCCGCTTTGCATGTCAGTGATATTTATCACTAATGACATGCAAAGTGGGCGTGCCAAGATGTTAGCGACTGGAAACAGTCGCTAACATCGCTATCTCCTATTACCAATTTATGGAGATATTCGCGCTAAGCGCGAATATCTCCAAAAGCTAACACCTGCCCAGAGCAGTTCTTAGCCATGTTATCCAATGGTAGGTGGATAACATGGCTAAGAGCATTAGCTCGGTAATGCATGAATATCTCTGACTTGTCAGCGATATTCATGCATTTTGGCCGATTTTTATGGCTTAGGAGATAAACCTTGATAATAGCAAGGTTCCTAAGCGATAAAAATCGCCGCAGCTCGGCGATACAAATATCGCCGCTAAACCAACATAGCGATAATTATCGCTAGTTGTTGGTAATATGCCCTTAACAGCCAGATTCATCATTGTAAAATCGTCTCGCAAAGGGCCAGATTCTGAGAATCTGGCCCTTTGCGAGCGCAATTTTTGCATTTGGGATTCATCACCCCAAATGCAAAAATCGCAAATTACGAAATCGCTAAATTGCGAGGAATTGCATTTAAGGAATCTCTATTTGAGATTCCTTAAATGCAATTCATGAACCATTTTTGAATTGCAAAATCGCTATTTTTGGCCGCTATTTACAGCGAAGTCTGACTTCGTGGTAAATAGCGAAAACTTAGAAAAATGCGCTTTAGTGCATTTTTCTAAGTTGTATGTTACACACACACATGTCCTTTGGACATGTGTGTGCGCAACACCTGTGTACATTTGCATTTCAGGGGTGCCACAGGGTGTCCTTTGGACACCCTGGTACCCTTGAAATCGCATCCTTATTTGCGATTTGCTAATTGCTAATCGCAAATAAGGATTGACTCCCCATTCATTCCTATGGGCCTTTAGGCCCATAGGAATGAATGGGAAATTGCATCCTTATTTGCGATTCGCAATTTGCGAATCGCAAATAAGGAAGCAGTAGAAATCGCAAAAAATATTGCGATTTCTACATGCATCCCGTTTTGCGAGTCTGTAATAGCGATTCCTTAATAATCGCTAATACAGACTCGCAAAAGGGGACTTTGATGAATCTATATGTAAGTTCTTACGTCGTTTCAGTACAAATAATGTTGACAGCTAACAGTAATGGGGCTTTCTCAAGTACCTTGCACAGTTTTCAGCTGGGGTCACTGTTGAAGGCTGCTAAAGGGTAATAAAGGCCACATAAAGTGGCTGGTCGTTCACATAAACATATTATTTCAGCATAAGTCTTAATGCTTGATTCACAGTTTCCATCCTTTGCTAGAAATGTGGCTCTAAATGGGAGCGAATATTTTTTCCTTTCCCCAGTCTTCAAATGGAGTTTAGTTTCCCACCCTCCAAAATGTAATTTGACAGCACGTGAAAATAAGGTCCCCAAAAATGTAGTGTTCTCTTGACAGAAGTCAATCAGCGACCCATCAATCATGGGAGCTTTCCCAGGTTTTTGAGATACATTGGCTGGGTCACTTCTTTTATGGCAAGGGCTACCAGGACCTGAATTCAATAGCATCTATCACCAGAATGGAGGGTGAGCTGACAGCATCCCATGGGTGACAATGTAGCACCCCTAAATGTGAGTATACTTGTTGTATGCGGATAAGCATCTTAGGCTTGTATTTGACGTCTTGGCTTAGTTGTACCACCGCAGTTCATTGGGACGTAATGTTGCCTTTTTATGGTCTTGGAGATGGACTCTCTGTTGGTCAGTTCCCATTACCTCTTTTTTTCTTGAGCATTTCCGTCATTATTTTTTTTAGCTAATACTGTAAACTCTTGGTTCTATTAATCTTTACGTTTAATTTTCCTGAGAGGTTTAGATTCAAAGCCTTGTCATTCTTTATCATATTAGGAAGTAATATTCTTGCTCACCCCTCCACCCCCCCTACAGCGCCTTGAGACCCTCACGGGTGAGTAGCGCGCTTTAAAAAAACCCTGATTGATTGATTGACATTAAGATGTTTTTTGTGTTGTAGACAGAGAGGAACTTTAAAAAAGTGTAGTGCTACAATTCAGATTATTCCAGGTCCCCAAAGCCAAAGGAATGGCTGGTGAGGCAGGAATTAGTAATTTTTAATGTATATTGTATTCATAAACAACCGTTGTTCTGCTAATCTCTAAATGAGATGAGCAGCACCGCCATGTGGCAGACAGTCATAAGTGTGTTGTTGACAATTAAGTTCCTGTGCCGAGCACCGGAAACACCCGGCTCAGATTAAGCACTGCCTAAAAGCTATTGTTTGGTCACAAACTCAGTGAATTTTACAAATCACAGGGTCTGCGTCTCCAAAATGGCTTTGTACATCTGGTCCATTGCTCCAAAAAGAGAGAAGGATGTCCCAAAAAATGTACCGTACCTATCATTTAGCATAATGGGTGCCTGGGAAAGTACCCTTGCTGAAAAGACAAATCTCAAACGCATCTGAGGGCATTTCCTGAGTTTGAATGGTCTCTCCATCACAGTACATCAGTGTGCAGTACTGAGGCTGTGAGCCATACAGGATTCAGTCACCTGTCACTGCTATAAGAGAGCTTCACACAGAGTGAAACATACTGTTGACAGTGGCGTAGGAGGGGGGGTGGGGTAGTGGGTGCGGGCCGCCCCGGGTGTCATCATTGAGGGGGGTGACAAAATGGCAAAAATATGTGTTTTAAACACATAGGGGCAGATTTACAAGCCCCTTGCGCCACTTTTGTGTCACTTTTAACATGGGAAAAGTGACGCAAAAGTGGCGCAAGGGACTTGTAAATCTGCCCCATAGTTTTGGCATTTTGTCAAGCCGGGGTGACAAGAAATGTTCCGCACTGGGTACCACCTGACCTTGCTATGCCGCTGGCTGTTGAATGTTCTTTATATGCAAAGATAACATGTACAGCTGAGCTCTGTACCAGGATAACATGACAGTGAACCAAATAACACGCTAATACTGTGTATCATACGATATTGGCAGCTTGAAAAAGGAGTTTTCCAGTGACCACTCAGGTGTGCTGGTAACCCTTACAGAGAGTAGGTTTACAGTCTTGAAGTGTTATTGTGGCCTTGGACAAAGTATTTCACTGGCCTATGACATCTACAAAACCCCAATCTCTTTCCATGGCCTTAACCCCTCAGTGATATCTCCTCTTGAGCAATCGCAGGATCAGACAGTGGAAATTATTCCAAGGTTGCCCGGTGTATATTGGAGAATGCCTCATACTCAGCGAAAGGGATAACAGTTTGTCCTGCAAATCATAACATACTTAATTCCCAAGGTTCTTTTAAATTAATTTACTATTCATTTGTACACTACTTTCTGGAGGTTTTAAGGTTATCTAACAGTGAAATTGAGTCAATTAATCATTTTGTAAATGGTATGTAAGCTCAGTAAATGCCAAAAATAAATAATAATTTATTTGTCATTTGAATTGCACATATTTATATCTGTGTAACCTTGAAGGAATCCATGAGGAACGTGATGTCTGAAAAATTTTCCAACGCAAAGTGCCAAAGAAGCCTGGAACAGAGAGCACAAATAGAACTATGGAAATAGCTGTCTGTTTGTCTACACACAGCAAAAATAGAATCATCAAGATTATCATTACAATGCCTAATCTTTGTGAATATAGGGCTGGCAATCTCGCATAGAAGTTTCGGTCCTCTTTATAGCATATTACTGGGGCCTTCCTCAGGACAGACATGGGAAATTATCTTATTCAGGCTCCTAGTATCTAAAATCAACAGTGGGCAGTGGGATTTCACACCCAAACTTAATATGGGCAGCACAGCTACTGAGTCCAATCATCACAGAAACTGGCTTACCCAGTCCACAGAAGCAAGAATCCAATCCATATATGAGCTTTAAACTGATTGAGTAGCAAAGTGTCCACTCCTACATTGTGATCTCTACAACTACAAAGTAATGAATACGAACAGAACGGATCACATAGTGTAAAATAGAACATCAATGCATCGGCTCCAGTTCCTACCAAACCTTTCATTAACCATGGCGGGAGCTGGTGCCTGGGTGTCTGAAATAACAAAGATGTTCTCTATAGCCGGTGCTTTAAATGAGCAGGGACTGTCTAGTGACCGGTACTACACGTGATGGGTAAATACAACATTTAGTGGTAGTTCCCTCCCCACACGGACATTTCACCAGCTCAGAGGTGGTGAAGTCCCTCGTGGGCTTTGAGTGAATAATGAAGAATTACTGTTGAAATTGGGAACGGCAACTCTGATTTTCATGGTAATCTCCCATTTCTTAAGGCGCACAATGGGCGCAAGTCAAAATATTGTGGTATTCTTGCATAGCAGAAGCACCGTCCGGGGCCTGGGTTATTGGTCTGTCTACATTCACTAAAGAAAGTCCACAACTATAAACTTTGCCAATGCTTGTTTATGTTGTCCTGCATAGCACTCCTTTGGTATGTTCATGAGCTCTGTGAACGACCCATTTTTGTCCCCTTTGCGATCTGAAAACCAACATGAGAATATTATCTTCTTAAAAGGACCGCCACATTTGATGGTGGTATGTTTGCTGGTTACTCATGAAACCAAAAGTTGAAAACATGTATTTTCCAATTACATTGAAAACAGAGCTACACTTTTACTAAGGAAAATAACAACAAAAAGTTGAAGAAAAATGCTTCAGACTCAAAAGAGAATAAACCAAATAGAATGTATATTTGCCGACTGGCCCTGAATGTTCCCTCTCATAATGATAATTTAAGGATCATGATATTGTCTTCAATTTTCCAAAATGACCACCTTTGCTTTGCCACCGAAATTAAAAAAATAGATTTGGGATCTGCAAGGACTAGACACAGAAAGGCCAGGCATGAATCTAGTTCAAACTCCAGCAGGAATACCCGCTCTCTAGGACCCTGGGCAAATCAAAAGAGCCTCATGAAACAGGCAGGAACCTGGGCTACAGAAGTAGTTAAAGTACTTGATTGTAAAGTGGCCACCATCCAAGTGTTTTTTCGTGTAGCTAAGAGGCGAAAATATATTCCCACATAATAATATAATATCTTCCTTTATTAGAGTTTGAAAAATCGAAAAATTCGATTACTAAAGCATGGGCTTTCATTGACCTGCTATCAGTTGTGATATAAAGCATTAAGACAATATGCTATATCTTAAAATTTTCTTTATTCTGCTCTATAGACAAGCTCTGCTCTGATTAAATTCACGTGTATGGATGTGACCTTCCTCTGCACTTCCCTACTTTATCCATGTAGCAATAGCAGAGTTAAAAATAAGGCGGACGCGCTTTGTGGCCATTTTAAATTATTAAGAGGTCTGGGAGAATTTAAGGTCTGCCGTCACGGATACGTAAGCGCGGACTTAGATGCCCACTGGACTCCCATCGAAGAGAGGCTGAAATATTGATGAGGTGTTTGTTCTCCAAGCTCCATGACTCCTTGCCAAGCTAAGATTGTTTTTATATTTTGAAGAGCTCTGACATTTGAAACTCTCTGGTAGGGACATCAAACATAAAAGCATCGCTAATTTACTAGAGCATTATCTGTGTCTTGAGGCCACGACAAAAGCTAACTGAAATTGAGACCGAAGTCTCCTCATTTTGAATGTAAGTCTAGCAGAACCTTGAACCGTTATAACCCTGCAATGTTTGGATGAAGTGCTCAAACTTAAGAACTTTGTAGAACTTGCGGGACTTTGTCCAGCTTCATTACAGATGAAGATTTCTGCACAAGAAAATATTTTTCTGTGAGAATTTCTCATCAATTTGTTTTAGAAGAATGACCTCCTGCTAAAAGTACTGCTGTGGCAGAGTTTTTATCTTTACATACTAACTTTCAGCGGGTAATTTGCCATGCTGGGCTGTTTAGCCACTTCGTGCAAGATTTAGTGTCTGCAGGTGTAGAGAAAATTGTTCCAAAAACCGTTCTATAGCTACTTACTCACACTCGCCTTTTTGTTCTCCAGCTCGCTATCCACCCCTTTCTGATCCCCCCTCTGTCTAGGGTACGACCTTGGTCCCTTGTTTCTTGGTTCTTGCCTTCCTTAAGGGCTCCCTACTAATGTTGCCACCTCCCTGTGTCCGACCAGCACTTGCAATCTATTTAAGTCCCATAGTCATCAGATTTCCCTATTCATCTTGAAGACTTATTGATGGACATTTTCTGAGCCTTTTGCTTTGTGTCTCTTTGTGAGTGTAGTTGTTGGTATCCCTCTTGTATGAGTAGGCAACACCATTCAGAGGAGACATCAGAAGACTTATTTTCTTGTACTCTCCCCTAGAATACAACATATACAAAGGTTTGCCAATTGGCACAGATCAACGGGCTTGTCTGTACGTTGCCTCAAACAGGCCTGTAAAGTTGTCACAGTCGCAATCATTGCCCCGCTCTGTCGTACATCACATCAGAATTGTAGAGAAAGTAGGGGATCTTACCCTTCCTGGAGGCTGGCACTCAGGGAAGTGAGGCTGGGACAAGGTGGACACATGGATGGAGTTGTGGGTCTTCTGTGAACTTTCCAGAAGAGGAGGAAGGCATTGGAGGAAATCGAAGTGGCGAGTGGGAAATGAGAGGTGCCTCTTGCCCTTAATAGAGCATAAAAGCCACATATTCTCTCACTACTGCTATTACACCCGAAAACAACATAAGACTTAGGTTCTGCACTGGCCGGACAAATGGAGGCTGTGGGGGGCGTTAGTGCAATGGGACCTACCTAAGAGCCCATGCAGAATGTGTGGTAGCACTGACACCCTCTTCCACCACAAAACAGTGCCTGGTTCCATTCCTGGGTGGGAGCTTGTGTTTGGCAAGTCAGTCTGTTAATGTAAAGAAACATGGGGGCAGATTTACAAGCCCCCTGCGCCTCTTTTACGCCGCCGTTGTGTCACTTTTGTGATGCAGCGGCGGTGCAAAAGATGCGCCATGGTGCGGGGTTTTTACAACGTGACGCATCTGGGAGATGCGTCACGTTGTAAAGCCCTGCGCCATAAGGAGGCGTTCCGGCGCAGGGGGTCATTCCTGCGCAGGAACGCCTCCTAAAAGTGGGTGAGTGAAATCTACAAGATTTCACTCGGTCACTTTTGGGCCAATGCTGCGTCAAAACCCTGCGCCTGCTTGAAGCAGGCGTAAGGCTTTACGCAGCATTGAACGGATAGGGCCCCCCAGAGAATTGCTGGAGCTGCGTCGAGCTTGCGACGCAACTCCAGCCATGCGGCGCCTTTACGCCACAGATGCGTCACGCCCCATGGTGCGCCGCTTTGTAAATGTGGCGCACCATGGGTGGCGGAGCTGCGGCGCACAATAACTGGTGCATCCCTGGGGATGCACCAGTTATTGTAAATCTGTTATATTATATTGTAAATCTGCCCCATGGTCTGTAAGTGGAATAATGAACGTGCATGGTTGAGCAGAGCAAGGTTTATTGTTGAGTTGTGCTATCGTAGACATCGAGTCACCAAAATGCCATAGGTAGTGGAAGTGACATCACACATCCTTTGACCTCAATGACATCATGGGAAGTGACATCATATGACCTTTGACCTTGGGTCCCAAGAAGTGATATCACAAGACCTTAATCCTGACAACATCACAATAATTCATGTCACTGAAGCGTAGTGTATACTACAAAGAGAAAATGTATTAACAAATTGGAGGACGACCGATAAAAAATATTTTAAAAACACAAGAGAGGTCAGGCTTAGATGTACTGATTTGTATGCACCATATATTGCACATATACCATGTCATTGGCTCGATTTACTATTTATCATTGCTAATACTTTTTGACTTATGATCACTTTTAATGAACTACCACACTTGCAGACCTCGGAGGTAACTGTTCATATAGTCACAATAATAGAATTTGGCAGCAAGTTTGAATAATATGCACTTTTTTTATTTCTTAACTTTTATATTGTATTCTAAAGAGTGTGCTTGGACTTTTACGTTTATTTATTTTGCTTAACTGAGAGTGTCATCCAGTGGGAGCTGGAAAGACAGTGCTTATCAGAACACTGGTTACCTTCTGTTTTTTGCACTGCTTTTGCCACCTCTGTGGACACGGGTCACTAGGGGCTAGACAATGGTCGCACCTGCAAGCCCTGGCAACTCCTAAATGGTATTCATCCCATTAATGAAACCAGTGATGCTGTTGTGCTCGCTATATTTGACTTTCTTACACTTTCCTCCATCTAATGGAACGTTAAATATATTGTCCTTGCTTTCGCAGCGGGATCACTGCAGGACGCTCCGCCCATCACCCCGACGGCGACCATCAAGGTCTCCTCCAGCTATTCAGCCCCATCCAACACCAATGCGTCTTCGGGCTACTCGGCCCCAATGAAGAAACCCGTCCTGATTAAGACCATCGAGACCATGAATGGCCAGAGGCTCTCCGAGTCCAGCCACTACTCCAAGGACTAGACGCGATGGGCTTCAACGAGTAGGAGCAACTCTAAGGTGGTGCTACGCCAGCCAGGAGGAAGCTTAGGTTTCACCTCCATCACCACCTACAATTGGATCCCAGCTTTTAATTAGATCTATGTGGATGAAGGCTGAGCATCTTATGTGTAGTATGCAGTACAATGAATCTGTAATTTACTCATGAAAGGCTCTTTATCATGCAATGTACATTTTAGTACTTTTTTTTATAAACAAGGTGTCCTCTTTTTTGACTTGAGTTCCAGTGATGAATTCTAGAAGGTTTGTTGCATATTGACTTGGTTTATGTCAATCTCGTATTTCCATAAAACTAATAAAGAAGGCAGTACTTATTCAGTGGTTGTAGCCCCCTCTGACAATGATCCAAACCCATGGCTGCAACAATCAGAAAATCAATCAATTTATAAATAAATCAACACCTGGCTTTCACTGAAGAGTTATATGTTCCTAAATGCTGTGGCCAATATATTGAGAACACATATATGACCAGGCAAGTATGTAATGTTGGTCTATCATTAACTCCACATATATGTATCAATATTTTTGTCCTCAATATGTTGGTTCTGATATTAAGGTATAACACTATTCCCTATTCCATATTCCAAGCCAAAAGCCCTCTCTTTAAAATGTTAGTGACCCTGGTACCATGGAGCCTGTTTAACAGCATGTGGACGTCTCACAAAAGAACTCAGATACTAGCTAACATGTAGGTCAAAGTACACAGGCGAAGTTGTTGCCTCCAGGTATGTTATGTAAAAATTATTTCTAGAGCGCACGTGCACCAATTGGCTTCTTGGCTCTGAAAATATGAGTATCCGAGCCTTGGTGAGTTATTCGTATGCCTGAATAAACAGCCATGTCTTGAGGAGTCTCCTCCATGGCAGCAGGTCTGTGCAGGATCCAAAAGTGGGGGGCCAACACTGCAAACCTACTGCCGCCTAGTCTCTTCTGTTTGTAAGTTTGAATGTATGAAGAAAGAGAGGTACCCCTTAAGCTAGTCAAGGGAAATGGGGTTATTACAACCCAAAGTTTCAAGGTCCCTTGAGTTAATTTCAGAACAGGTTCACATAAACATACCTCCAAATGCAAACAGTACAATCATATGTAACACTAAAAATTAACAGTTTAAAAATCATGTATTATGAATACATAGTGAATAAAAACATAATCTAAAAATACATGAAACAAAACAAGACAATCAATTATGGCCTGCACAAATGAAGCTAAGGACAGAAGAAGTAAAACATAAAAATAGTTAAATACAGGTTGTACATTCGGACTCCATTATGTATCCATCGATATTTTGCTACTACAGCATCTGTACGTCAACATCGAAGTCAGAGTTTTGAATTGTACCAGGAATAGGCGATGATGCATTTCGGTGGGTTCTACTGGTAATAACCACCTTTGTCAAGACTTGCGGTTTATCTGTCACCATAAAGGGGTCAGTAAGATCTCCCCTTATTGCTCAGGCAGCTAAATTTCTAGATATCAAAGTCTGCGTGTATTGTGATCCATTGGTCTGGTAAAAAACGTGAAACTCTGAGTGGCTGGTTCTCTATCCTGTTTAAGTCTGCAAACCGGTATTAGTTGTTCTCTTACAGATTAAAACCAGTGTTCCTTCCCGTGAATTTTGCCAAATTGTGGTTATTAAAAATGCAAGAACCAGATGACCTGCAGCAGTGTCTTAAAAGGATCAGCTCCTCCCATATATCGAGAATACTTATGGGTTAATGCCGTCTCGCTCACTCGCTGTCAGGGTACTTGCAGCTACCTGTTAGGTCTCTGGTAACACCGGCATGTACTGGGGTTCCGTGATGAATGCACGGAACCCCAGTACATGTCATGTGGTTCTTGCATTTTTAATAACCACAATTGATGGAGGGGAACCCAGCTCAGTTGGCCAAAAGTATGAGCTCCAAGGGTTCCAAGTACCGCCTAGCTCTTTCTTTGGACACTTTCTACCAGTACCTCTACTGGAGTAGTCAAGGTATCCTCAATAATGCGCCTACTCCTTGTAACTTTCCTGCTCCACTCATCTCTTTTACCTTCCTTGACATTCTCCCATTTCTCATTCCGATATCATTTGTTTCCATTACAGCCGTACTATAGTAGTTTAATCCACCATGGTTTTGGTTCTACTGTATTTTTATTTTGTCCCTCACGGGCTCCACTAATAAGTCATGTGCTTGGTTATGGCGTTTCTTCATCATTTCGGCCATATTTATTCTTGAGCTCAAGCAAGCGTAAAAGCATGTCACACATAAGGGTTTTGTCTGAGGTTTCAACAGATTGATATTTATCACACTTAATGCTCTACTCCTCTGTTACAGTCAGGTGTAGACCCCTCAAAAATACCTACTATGATCATGCTTTACAGCTTATTAAAGACTATTCAAATATCTTAGGATTTAAAGGTTTTGCTTTACAATTGAAAATGCGCCATTGTGTATAAAGGCAATTGTAAAGCATCCGTTCATGTAAAAATCAATCTACTGTACAAACAAATGAATTTGAAAATATACTTTCATTAATTTTAAGTCTCGGGTGTGTTCTTTAATAGAATAAGGATTTCATATTATTATTTTTTTTAAATCCTTGATTAAATCTATGCTTTTATCAAAATGTGTATGTATCACACAAGAAAGAAGGAAGTTAAAAATAAAAAAAATGAGGGAACTGCAACATTTTTAATTGCAGGTGTAAGAAAAAGAAGAAAAGCAGGCAAGTAGAATGTAATAATGCAAAGAAGAAAAAGAATATGTAAAGACAGAAGGAAGTGAGACAGGAAGGAAGAAATAAAGGGAGGATGATTTTTTCCATCACACATCTGCAAAGGAAGTGACGTCACTTGATTTCCCATCATCCATCTGCAGAGGAAGTGACATCACTGAATTTTACATCATCCAACTGAACAAGAAGTGGCATTTCTGGTTTCTCACCAAAACCATCTTTAAAAGAAGAGGCCAAGCAAGAGGACTTTATTTCCTATTTTCGATGTCACTTCCTATACTATAGGAAGTGACATCACTGGATTTCACATCATCCATTTGCACAGGAAGTGACATCTTTGGTTTCCCACAACAGCACTCTGCGCTCCTACAACATCCCAGGAAAGTTTCAATAGCATCTGCAGCATTGATGCATGACATGCGCATGAAGTTGGCCTGCTGAGAGCATGCCAAAGACAAGCATGTCTACACACAGCCTTCCCAAGTGCCAGGAACACTGGTTCTACCCCTACACACCCACCACTCCCACACCCAGCTCCCCCTTGCTCTCACTCACACAAACTAACCATCTGCTCATGCTCACACAAACCAAAAAACATCTACACAACAGATAACACTTGATACATGCTCCTCAACACCTGCTCACTCACCAAACATGCACGGAGCTATTGTACATACTGCACAGCCCCACTCTGTACCTGCTCTTCCTCATGGAAACATGGCTAAACTCAACCTCTGCACCGGACATCGCAACAGCTCTCCGTGGTGGCTTGAAGATCACCAGGAAAGTCACCACCATTTTTAAAGATGCCAGTAGCTGCACCACTTATACGGACACCCCACTACAACATGGAACAAATCACGTTCAAGTTTACATCACAGGCAACTTGCCCTACAGGAAACCTCATATAGACACCACCAGGACCCTGCACCAATATCACCAGCGAGATCATGGACTTCATCACTCTGCTCATCATCAAAGTCAGCACCTTCATTCTCCATGGAGACCTTCACTTACACCTAGAAGACTCACCAATCCAAACTCAAAGACCCTTCTAGAAAACTCTTCAAATCCTGGCCTCACCCAGCACATTACTGAACCCACCCACACATCCGAAAACATATTGGACCCGATCTTCTCCTCTATTAGCAACGTCACAGTCGACAAGCTAGCAAATATGAGCTGGACAGACCAAGACTTTGTTGGTTTTAGCATGCCATCCCACCAAAGACCTACCACCACTAGAACCACCCAGCGCAGCTAAAAAACATCACAGAAGAGGAGTGGGCATACGCTCTTGGCGCGTACCAGACTGAGCACACCAGCAACGTGACGAAAGTCAACAAAAACCTCAGCAGTTGGATGACCACAAAAGCCAACATCTTGGCTCCCCTCAAGTGCAACCCAATGGCAAGAGCCCGACCACGGGCCAGTTGGTACACAGAGCAACTCAGGCAGAGGAAACGACACTGCAAGCAACTGGATTGCAAATGGAGAACAAGTCAACACATCACAGATAAAGACATCTTCAAATAAGCTCTGAGATGCTACCCCCCCAGATACAGGACACTAAGCTCACATTTCTCGAAGATCGCATTGATGATGGCCTTGCTCATGAAACCATCCACTGACACAGCCATACTTTCCAACTACAGACCCATCTCCCTTCTACCATACCCAGCAAGGGTCTTAGAGAAACTAATCAACCAACTCCCCACCAACCACTCAGAAACCACCAGCTCCTCGACATCACGCAGTCTGGATTCAGGTCCAACCATTGTACAGAAACAGCACTCATCACCGCCACAGATGACATCTGCATGATCCTTGAGAGAGGAGACACAGCAGCCCAAATGTTACAGGACCTTTCTTCAGCATTTGACATGGTCTTTCAACCCCTCCTCATTAGGCACCTGCAGGAGATTGGCATCCAAGGGCCCGCTGTCCACTGGATCAGCTCCTTCTTAATGAATGGAACACAAGCTGTCAGCCTGGCACCTTACTCCTCCATACCACAACCTCATCTGCGGATTGCCTCAAGCCCCACTCTCCTCCATGCATATATGAACCCTCTGGCCAACGTCATGCACACACATCAGCATTGTCTTCTGCACTGATGAGATGCAACTCATGCTCTCCCTCTTGGACAAGACACAGCACAGCTAGTACAGGGCTCGCCTGAGCAGTGCTGGAGTTCCGTCGTACATGCAACACGACTCCAGCACTGCGTCACCTTTACGGCATAAAATGTGTCACGCATCTGTCTATTCTTGTGCCATGTTGCACCGCATTGTAAATGCAGCGCATCCATGGTGGCGCAAGAGGTGTCTGCTGTGACACAAAATAACTGCCGCATCCCTGCTGATATGCAGGGATGCACCAATTATTGTAAATCTGCCCCTAAGTTTCCCCTTCTGCAGGGAAACAACACTTACAACGCAACTTTTACAACGCACTACCTTTACAATGAAACTTTTACAACGCAACATCCATTACAACGCATACCATTACAACGCAACCATTACAACGCATGTCATTACAACGCATACCACTACAACGCATGTAATTACAACGCAGTTATTACAACGCATACCATTACAACGCATACCTACACTATCCAACACTTACCCTACTGTTGCACCCCCTGGAGTTAGAATAGTAATTTTTACCCCTACACTATCCAATACGTATCCTACTGTTGCACCCCCTGGAGTTAGAATAGTAATTTTTACCCCCACACTATCCAACACTTACCCTACTGTTGCACCCCCTGGAGTTAGAATAGTAATTTTTACCCCTACACTATCCAACACTTACCCTACTGTTGCACCCTCCTGGAGTTAGAATAGTAATTTTTACCCCTACACTATCCAATACTTACCATACATGCAATGTAATGGTATGCGTTGTAATGGTATGCGTTGTAAATGTAGTATGCGTTGTAGTGGAATGCGTTGTAAAGGTAGTTTCAAAGTATTCGTTGGAATGGCATGCGTTGTAATGGGATGCATTGTAATGGATGTTGCGGTGTAAAAAATGCGTTGTAAAGGTATGCGTTGTAAAATTATGCGTTGTAACGACATACATCCCCTTCTGCATGACTAAAGTCGCTGACTGGATGAAAGCCAACTGTCAAGTTTATCACTGATAAGACAGAAATAGTGATCTTTGGCAAAATCTCAGCACGTTACTCCAACTGTTGGCTAGTTGAACCTGGACCTATTCCCAGCAACCACACTCGGACTCGCAGCTGCTGACCTGCTCTCGCTATAGGCTGGCGACGAAGGGAGGGAGAGCTTTTTCAGTACTGGTTCCCCAGTTGTGGAACAGTCTGCCTGGAGGGCTGCGCGAGGAAGGAAACCTCCTAAGATTCCGAAAGAGCTTAAAAACGCTATTGTTTAGGAGAAGCCTGAGCATAGCATAACCGGAATGCTGCTCTTTGCTCTGACTTCGTTATGTTGTTGTCCTGTACCATCTTTTCCTGGCGCTTAGAGGCCTGCAGGTGATTAGGCGCGGTATAAAATTAAAATAACAACAATAACAATAACAATAACCAGGAACCTTGGAATAATCATCAATAGTAAACGGTACATGACCGCACAAGTCAATACTGTCCGTGCATCCTGCTTCTACTCCCTGAAGATGCTGAGGAAGATCATCAAATGGCTAAGCTGCAACACCAGAAAAACTGTCACCCATGCCCCAGTCACCAGCTAGTTGGACTACGGGAACACCCTCTACGCTGAGACCACCAAGTGACTCACTAGAAGACTACAAACTATCCAGAACTCATCTTCCCAACTTATCCTCAACCTCTCACACAGAACTAACATGACACCACATCTAAGGGAGCTCTACTAGCTCCCTATACACAAATGTGTACACAAATGTGCTCATTTTTAAGCCTCACACACACATTCAAGGGACTACACAATACATAACTAATGCTCCACCTACATGAACAGTCATATCTCCTTCCACCAACTCCCAGACACCTCTGTTACGCAGGCCTCCATCTCACACACATCTCACACATGCACAGTACAGGACCAGAAGGATGGGCATTCTATTACATTTCTCCTAATGCATAGAACATCCTCCCACTCCACATCAGAGTCTCCTCCTCTCATAAATGTTGCAAGTAGCTAAAGATCAGGCTTTTCAATTAACCAATTTATCACATGCAGGGCTAGGCACACACCTGCTAAGCACCAGGAAAGTGCTCAGGTGATAGAATGCGTCACATCATAAATGCACATACCAAATGACATAAATTAAATAACTCAAAGATAGAAATAATGAAAAAAAAATAACAGTCAAATAAAAAAGAATAAAAGGAGGAAGGGGAGACAGAATGGCAGGAGCAATTCAAGACAAAAGGCAAATAAACAGAAGTTAAATAGGAAAAAGGAAGGAATAGTGGACAGAATTAAACTATAATTAATGAGACTATAGAAGAAAGAGAAATAGAAGGAAGAAGAAATTGAATTAGAGAAAAATAGACAGAATGAAAGACAAAGAAGGAATATATGTAAAATAAAAAGAGTCAAGAAAAATAGAAGGTAGAAAAGAAAGACAAAAAGGAAGGAGAGAATGAATGATGGACAGAAGGAAAGAATGAATGAACAAAAGCAAGCATTTGCAATGCAATAGGACTCGCATTAGTAAAGTTAGAGGTATTAGTATTGTAAATGACACATTTTTTATTTATGTTTTTTGTTTTGAAAATAGCTAAATTATTAACTTTGTCATTTACAATGCCAATAGTGTTGGAAAGCCTTAGGCAAGATGGCGGCGGCATACTAGACCGCTGTGAGACACTCTCCCGTGCCTGAGTCAGCTGAATGGGCTAGTGGAGGGGACTAGAACCTGTATCACCCACAAAGTCATCGAGATAAGCGTGATAATAGCTGGCACAGCAAGGACGAAGCTTCAATTTTTTCTAGCCACGCAAGGGTCTAAAAAGATGAATAATGAGCTGCGCCTGCTCTAAAGCATTCGGAGATTCTTCACCCTTACCTGAGCAGCCACGCTCACGGCTTCAGTATATTGCGTCAGCACTTGGCCTCACGGTGTTAAGGCTCTCTATTCGGATCCACGAACAATCCTGTGCTCCTGGTGTAGACTTTCCCCCAGTGAAGACACCGATGGCTCCAAAAAATGCTGCGGCGGTGACAGCCGCCTCGAAAACCCGTGCAGCCAAGCAAGCGCTCCGAGACCAAAAACTTGCAGCTAGGCGCGCAGGGTCGTTAACAGATGAAGCTGTCGGCTCTGATGGGGGGCAAGCCCAGCTCCAACTCCGCCCAAAGCAACCAAGAGCTACGAGAAACCCTGGCACTCCAGGGCCGGGACCCTCTGTGGTGGACCTGCTTCGTGGAACGCCGGCCGGAGCCGGAGTCGCTCCCTCCCTTTCCAAACTACACGCAACAAGCGGAGCGCTGATTGCAGCTCCGCTAGTAACTCCTACGGCGCTTCCCGGCGTGGATTCGCCAGCAGCGGAGGCTGGATCTGAAGCACTGGCGGCCCTGAGTCCCTCAATAAGCTCCACGCAGTCAGACACTGCCGTAACTTTACCTGACTCGCTATTATCGCCATTGACATTGCCACCGCAGTGTTCAATGGTAATTGCAGAAGTGCCAGAATTGCAAGGGGGTCTCATTGAAGTGTCGGCGGCAGCAGCAGCAATTCCCACAATAACCACCACGCAGCCACAACAGCAAACGCCAGAAGAAATATGTACTTTAGCCGAGCCCACAGCATTTACTGTTAATACAGTGGCCTCTACTAATGGCTTAAACGACGCAAGTGGTGCAACAAACATATCCGCGGATTCCCAGCCTGAAAGCCACTTGTCATTGTTAAATCCGGTCAGCGATGAGGATAAATTAACATCACCCTTTATAACGCAAACTTCTGCTCAATCTCAAGGCATCTCTGCATCAATTGGAGAAGGAAATGTTGAAGAGCCAACACTGCTTGGGCCAGACAACGCAGGTGGAGCTGGAATCGCATCTGACACAGACCTGGAACCTCTTGAATTTTACACTATTTCCGAGGGTCGTGAGGACCCAGGCTGGCATCATGATTTAGACTCTGATTTAGATTCCCTTTCCGACCTGCATACTGGCTCTAGCACCAGCACCCAAGATAGTGATGCGGATGAGCTATTAGGTGAAGCCACAGCCGGAAGACACACAGTGATCAAAAAAAAGAGAAGCCATCATAACCCAGCAGGCCCTTATCGGGATGGCATTCCCGCATCAGCTTCTAGCTCTCATGGACCCTCTTCTTCTTCAAAGGAACAAGACACTACCCTAACTGAGGTAATGGATACGGTGTTGCAGGCAATCGCATCTCACAGAGAACAAACGTCTAAGGATGGTCGGAAAGCCCAACAAGCTCTACAAAAGGTACAAGGGGTGGTACGTAAACTTTCAAAAACAGTGGCAGCATCCAATGCTAGAATGTCGGATATGGAAGATCGAATTGTGGTTATTGAGGCTGAAGCAACTGTGGTGAAAGAGCAGGTCGATGCCCACGACGCTGAGATGACTGATGTAAGATGGAAGCTTGAGCAAATGGAAAATCGAATGCGTCGCAACAATCTCCGAGTCCTGGAAATACCCGAAAAAAGTGAAGGGGATGACATACGCGGCTTTGTGATCCAACTTTTTAAAGACACCTTTCCGGAGTTATCTTCATGGAACTGGGAATTGGAAGTCCAACGTGTTCATAGAACCCCTGCTACACTGCGTTCTGCCAACTCGCAGAGCAAATATCCTAGGGCAATCCTGGTCTATTTTGGTAACTTTTTGCTACGTCAAACCATTGCGGAGAAAGCGAGACCTGAGGCCCATCGGATCCGTGGTGACATTTCATATTTTGTCAGGCCGGACTTCTGCCATACAACTGTGGAGCGGAGATGGCGTCTTCGTCAGTTAATTAAACCATTTTTGGACAAAAAAGCTAAGGTTTATTTGAATAACCCAGCCACACTCAAAGTGCTGTATAATGGTCAGGTAACATTTTTTTCCTCCGAGATCAAAGCGAAGATTTTTTTAGATAGCCTGAACTAATTCTTGAGACATTATGTCTTTCTTTAAAGAATATTAAATGCAACGTCGATTTTCTCTAATGTTTGATTTTCTGGATATATCGCTTTGAATACGACTTGAATATGCTGTATAATCTGGTATAATAATCTGTTATCGTTATAATGAATTCTTTTTCTCCCAGCATTTATGGGGCTCTACGTCTGAGTCAGTGGGTACTGTGTAGTTCTAGGGGGTACTGTGTAGTTCTAGGATGATTATTCTTTTATAATTTCGCATATTTCCTTTATTTTTTTTGCATACCCTTCCATTAGTCTACACACGAGTAATTTGAAGTATTTAGAATTAAAGTTCATGCACGGTCACAGGGTGTCTCTCCATCACTCTAGACTCTAGTGAGAGTCTACATGCCTCAAAGGGTGGAGTGTGGGGGGGGGGGGTCATAAACTATGCTGTATAGGGAGCAAAAGCTGCAGAAAAGTTAAAACAAAGCAAAACCGTACTATGCATCTAAAGGAGAATGGTGGCCCTAAGCATATTGGGCTAGCTTTTCAAGTTAATACATGGGGAGAGTAAGCCTATCTACCTGGAATGTGGCAGGCCTCAACCATAAAGACAAAAGGGCTCAGTTATTTCAATTAACACAACAAAACCCTGTTGATATTTTATGTCTCCAAGAGACACATATTGCATATTCTGATAGGAACTTACTTAAACTACCTGGTTACAATTTAATGGCAGCTACATCCCAAACATCTAAAACTAGAGGGGTAGCCATCTTCGCTAAACCTATAATAGGTCCTCCAATTCGTAAATCAGTTGATAAACATGGTAGATGGGTCATCATTCAGCTTCAATTGGGTATTACTATTTGTGTAATCTATGGCTCAAATTTAGACGACCCTGCTATTTTTCACGAGCTCGAAATTGAACTGGCCTCTTGGACTGGTCCTTTGGTTTTTTGTGGAGACTTCAACATTGACATAGGGTTATCTTCTGGGAACTATTTATCTCAAAATTATAAAGGACGTAAACCAAAGGTATACAGTGCATTGGATCAGATGATGAAAAGCCATAACTTAGTTGACGTCTGGGGTTTACTCCGTGGGCCTAATGTTGATGGCTATACATATTTTTCTTTCCCCCACAACAAATATGTTAGAATTGACTATATTATGTCAAGTATAAATCAGAAGGATATTATTGAAATAATTAAATCCCCGAAAACCTTATCTGACCACAATGCATAGACTTTTACCTTCGATACGGTTAATTTAACTAAACCAACTACACAATGGACTTTTGATAGGAGATTATTGGTTAATCCAGAATACATAGCTTATATTAAATCATGGACCCAGTCTTTTTTTGAATGTAACCAGTTTAGTGCACCCCGTATTATAGTATGGGACTGTTTTAAAGCGGCACTGAGAGGAGAAACCATTTCATTTGTTGCTAATAAACGCAAGCTCGAAAAACAATCCAATATGGAATTGACGCTACAGTTGTCCAATCTTGAGGCCCTTCATGCCTCCCAGCTAAATCTGTCTCGTAGAGGACAAGTCGATCCTACTTTAGATCCCGGGAAAACCCTAAATAAAATAATGATTTTAAAAAATGAGATTAATAGCACGCTTATTCAAAAAGCCGCGGAAACCTATCAGGCCAATAAGGATAGTCTGTACGAATCAGGGGAAAATGTGGGGAAGCAGTTAGCACTACGCACTCGACAAAAGCAATCACGTAGTAATATTAAAAAGATAGAATTTGAAGGAAATGAGTATACTACCCCCAAAGATATTGTTAAAGTATTTCAAAAGTACTATCAAAAACTTTATAGTAGCGATATCTCACACCCTGTTAATGAAGTTACATCATTTCTAAATACTTGGCTCCCAGACCACACTTATCATAAAAGTATCAACGAAGAAAGTAAGATTTACCTGGATAGAGAGATCACTATCACTGAGGTGGAGATTGCATTAGCCGAGATGACTAATGGTAAGGCGGCCGGACCGGATAAAATTCCATTGGATCTGTATAAAATCCTTGGGAATCAGATAACTCCTTTTCTATTCGATTTGTTTCTTGGAGTTCATTACCACACAATTCCCCCTGAGTCTTGGAAACAAACAAATATAATCATTTTCCATAAGAAGGGTAAACCACCTCACCTGCCTTCTTCATATAGGCCCATATCTTTGATTAACTCCGACTCAAAGTTGTACGCTAAAATTTTTGCAAATCGTCTAAGCGGGGTCATCGAACGGCTTGTATCCCCGTGGCAACACGGTTTTATACCCGGCAAAGGCACTACAGATCACACCCGTAGAGCCATAACCCTACTTGACATCATGGGTGCCACGGGGGGCGAAATGTCGATGATCTTCCTTGATGCCGAAAAGGCATTCGACCGAGTATCATGGCAGTTTCTCTGGAACATCTTGGAAAGTAAAAACATTGGAAATAATTTTATCAATGCCATTAAAGCCATTTATACTAACCCCACGGCAAAAATTTGTGTAGCAGGTAATGAGTCGGAAGTTATCACGATCCAGAGAGGTACAAGGCAGGGTTGCCCGTGCTCCCCGGTCCTATTTGCACTCTATATAGATCCCCTTATTCAAAAATTATTAATGTCAACATCCATACAACCAGTATTCACAGGGTCCTTTTCCACCAAAGTTATGGCATATGCGGACGACATTACTGTAATAACCACTAAACCATCTGAGGCAGTTCATGAAATCGAGTTAATTACTCGAGATTTCGGGAAATACTCAGGGTACTCTTTGAATAGGGATAAGACTATGGTATTATCCACTAGTAATACCCAATATGAAAGCACACTTAGGGTTAAGCAGGCCACTTATCTTGGTGTAGCGCTCTCGGCAGATATAAGTAAGATTAGCGATATTAATTATCTCCCCCTTATTGATAAAATTAAAAGCGATTTAAGAAGGGTAGACAGTCTACACCTCTCTATCATAGGTAGGTCCAATTACGTTAAAATGAATATATTCCCTCGTGTTTTATATTTTTTCAGAGCAATCCCTCTTTTACCTGGGGAGCACCTTATGAAGACCCTAGATTCCCTCATAGCAAAATTTATGTGGAGCTATGGAAAAATAAGGCGGGCCCTCCCCCTGCTAGCACTTCCTCAAAGTAGAGGCGGCTTAGCCCTACCAAATTTAAGATTATATTTTTGGGCATCATTATTACAACACATGGATCCTCTTTTGACCGCAAAACCAGGTGGCCCAACTTTTATAACTCCATATATACCATCGATATATGAGCTCAGTCTAGGTAAAAAACATAAGGGACTTTTTCTAAGACAGGTTGAAGCATCCTATTATAAAAAAATTAAATTAAAGACTGTTTTAGATGCTCGCTCAGTCTGGAAAGCTATTGGTAAACATCTACGCCTCCCCACATATACGAAATACACACCGTTATGGCATTGCAAAATTTTTCCTAGTATCCTTAATGACAGCAGATTCAAGAGGTGGGAGCTCCTTGGTATTAAAACAATTGGAGACTTTTTTGTTAATAATCTCCCATTTTCTTTTGAGCTCTTTCAAGTGAGATATAATGTCCCCGCGAGTGACTTCTTAAAATTTTATCAAATATCAGTTAGTATCTATAATACCAACCCTAAAATTCTACTAGATAATATCCCAATTTTTGATATTATAGGTAAAAAATCTACTAGAATTGGGGTTCTATATCAGCTACTTTTAGCCAACACTCCCGATGATTTAGAGCGCACGGAACAATCTTGGGCCGTAAAATTATCTAACCCAAATGTAGATTTAGATCTCTCATTAGCCCTCTCAACTAGATATTTTATAGCTTCTAACTTAAAGGCACAATATTATAGAATCATCTATAATTTATATTACACTCCGGCTAAACTGTTTGCGTGGGGGCTTAGAACTGATGATAACTGTCCTAGATGCAAACAACCACTCGCAAATCTCCTACACATGTTTGTTGAATGCCCTACACTCGTAACTATAAAAACTATGATGTTGGAATTCTGGACCCAAATTTTTGGGCATCGCATTAATGATTCCGTAACATTGCTCCTATTGGGTCATGATGACTCTTTGAAACACAATAGAGAAGAACAGGCTGTATTGTTTCTGGGATATGCCGTGTTACGGATAATTCTTGCAGCTAGGTGGAAAGATACAGAGCCTCCTACCTTTAATATGTGGCTTAGTCGTTTTATAGCTATCTATAAACAAGAAATCTCAATATATGCCACAAGAGGTAGGAAAATGAGAGCAATAGGAAAACAGATATGGGAACCTATTACCAGGTGGTATAATGAAGCAAGGAGTAATCCGTTATAGGGTCTCTGGATTGATTGTTTCCAGTCTTGATGTTATCCTCTCTTTCTTTTCCATTTTCTGTCTCGTTTCTTTCTCTTTTTATATTATTATTCATTTGTATTTCAGTGTTCCTTCTCTTAATCGTCATTTCTCTCCCAGAGGTAGAATTTTGATTATTTATATTTGTGTATGTACCTTGTAATCCATGTATACCGTATCACTCCATATTGTTTATTCTGTATATTCATGTTTTGTGTTCTGAATTTGCCAATAAAAAAAAAAAAAAAAAAAAAAATACAATGCCAATAGTGTTAACTTTTGCAAACGTGACACCTATAGCATTTGTAATGCAATATGTGTTGTATTTACATGACTTAGATGTATTAATATTAAAAATAACAATGGGTTGTATTTTTTTCAATATTTAATACTTAAATAAAAGTTATTGTAATTTATAATGGCAATAGCTTAAACTTTTGCAAATAACTTTTTGGAAGATTATGTTTAGTGTATTTTATTGTGATGAAAATACAAGAACAGAAGTTAAATATTAACATTTTTTTGTGACATTTGTAATAAAGTTTGAAACATTGAGAGAACATATTTGAATCAGTTGTTGTTGAATGGTTGCACAGATTGATGCTGTGGTGGCTCTGAATGATGTTGTGGTGGCGACGAGTGATGCTGTAGCGTTCAGTGATGCTCTGGTAGCGCATAGTGATGTTGTGATGCCCCTGAGTGATGCTGTGGTGATGCGATGGATAGGGAGGGCGATAGATAGATAGAGGGAGGGCGAAAGATAGATAGAGGGAGGGCGAGAGATAGAGGCAGGGTGAGAGATAGAGGCAGGGCAGGAGGGCGAGGGATGGAGTGTGGGCGGGGATGGAGTGTGGGCGAGGGATGGAGTGTGGGCGAGGGATGGAGTGTGGGCCGGGGGAGGGATGGAGTGTGGTGCGGGGGAGGGATGGAGTGTGGGGCAGGGGAGGGATGGAGTGTGGGCGGGGAGGGCTGGATGGAGTAGGGTGAATGGATGGATGGAGTGGGGAGATGGATGGATGGAGTGGGGGGATGGATGCATGGAGTGGGATGGATGGAGATGGATGGATGGAGTGGAATGGATGGATCGATGGAGTGGGGGGCATGGATGGATGGAGTGGGGGGATGGATGGATGGATGGATGGAGTGGGATGGATGGATGGATGGAGTGGGGGGATGGATGGATGGAGTGGGGGGATGGATGCATGGAGTGGGATGGATGGAGATGGATGGATGGAGTGGAATGGATGGATCGATGGAGTGGGGTGGATGGATGGATGGATGGATGGAGTGGGGGGATGGATGGATGGAGTGGGACGGATGGATGGATGGAGTGGGATGGATGGATGGAGTGGGGGGATGGATGGATGGAGTGGGATGGATGGATGGAGTGGGGGGATGGATGGATGGAGTGGGGGGATGGATGGATGGAGTGAGGGGATGGATGGATGGAGGGGATGGATGGATGGAGGGGATGGATGGATGGATGAGTGAGGGGATGGATGGATAAATGGAGTGGGATGGATGATTGGAGTGGGATGGATGGATGGATGGAGTGGGATGGATGGATGGATGGAGTGGGGGGATGGATGGATGGGAATTTACGAGAGAAGCAGGAGGACAGCGCATAACAATGAGACTAACAGATCTGAGACATACTCATGTGTTTTTGCGGTATGATTAAGCATCAAATGAAAATAGCCTATGGAGCGCTACAGTAGACTTCGCGTTAGTTCGAGATAGAGACTGGGAAGGAAGGAAAAAGCACCAATTAAAATCAGGTGCATGGGGTCTCTGTGAGAAAGCTAGGCAGCGTAGAGTAAAGGGGCACTTACTGGGAAGGCTGAATTAAAATGCCAGTATCTTGAAAAACAGCTGTATTTTCCGGGTTTGAAACTCAGAGCCGATTAATCTATTACAGGCAAGTGAAAAAGGATCAGGTGGGCTCAAGTGTTCGGAGCCACACTTTTAGCAGAGGCGGCAGATTTAATTAATATTTTAGGATGAACGCAGGTCACTGAATGAAGGCCACGGAGAGTGGAGCGTTTCCTGCTGCTACGGCTGCCTGCGCTGAGTGCGAGGAGGAGCCAGTGTGGGGAAGTTAATTAAGGCAATTACAGCTGGAGGTGCAATCAGAATCTCAAGGGCCGTGACATATCATAACACTGCTCTGCCCACACTGACGAGGGAGGGATCTAGGGCAGAGGTAGCAGTGCCATCACAATGGTAAGAGAGTGACCCTCATGGGTATACCCCCAACAGACAGGAATGCCCCAGCAGTTCGCAGAAGGTGAGGAAATGTCCAGAAGATGGACACTGATGGCCAAGAGTGGAGTGGAGTGAAGCATGAACACAAATTGCGTGTGGGTTCACCAAGGAAATCCACACAGGATATCACACAGATCCTCCGCCAGGTACACTCACATGGATGGTACGTCCCAGCCGAACTACCTGTCATGAGCAGTGAGTAGCTGCGAGCAGTCAGAAAATAGGATGCGGATCGCTGCTGAAGATTGCCAGCCAGCCAGATGTTTATTATTTCTTCTATTATTTCTTCAATTGTATTTGAAGCCGTCTTATATGAAGTTGAATTAAAGCCAGTAGATGGTGCTGTTGCTACACAGTTGACAAGGTTACAGTTGAACAATGGAAGTGTGAAACAGCAGGGATTGATTAAATGTAATTAGCGCGCGCTGGGGTGAATGCCTGAGGCCCAGCTGCCTGATGCAAGGAGGCTGGGAAGCAAACGGCAAGCTCGTGCATGAGCACATGCACTCTTGAAAATCCGGCCGATGGTTTGACTGCTATACTTTCGTCCTATTATCCCTTGCGGGATTAATAGGACGAGCCCTAATTAAGAAATTTATTTTAAAAAAAGGAAGGACTGATAGAAAATGGAAGAAAGTAGTAAAGACTGATAAGCATGATACTTTTGGCCAAATTCATTTAAAATCATGCTGTAAAAGACATAATTTTTCACCATTTCTTTTCAAACTTTGCTAAGGTGAATGATTTCTGCAGGCCTTAACAGAAAGGGTTGTGATTGCTTATTTTGCTCACCCACGCTCTGTCCACTGGTTTAATGGTAAGGTAGGGTATTTTATTTTTATGGCTACTCACTATATTTCAAACAGTCTTAACCTAGGACAAAACCCTTCATAAATCATAGTCATCAGTTCTCTTTTACTAATAGCCCAAAGAGCTGTGACGTAGTCTTGTATTGATCTTGACTTGTTCCTGAAATCTAAAGAGTTAAGTGGAAGTACCCCCTGAGTACTCCTGGCTTAGTAATGGAAGTATAGGGCCAGTTTACAGTGATTTAGGTGGCCTACATTTGTAGCAGGCCTGGCTTATTCATATAATTCAGAAGTAAATCACGAGTACTACATAAGTAAGTCACACTTACTCATTACAAAGTCGTTGTAAACCACACAATATGGGGCATATTTACAAGCTCCTATTGCCACTACAATGTTACTTTCAGTGAAGTTGTGGTGGCGATAGGGACTTTGCCTTATTTACAACGCAGCGTCAAGCCACTTAATGTGGCTTTTCGCTGCCTTGTAAATATGGCACCTTTCACGCTGTACACAGCGTGAAAGGGGAGGGCAATGGTGTTGTGGTGGGCGTTCCATCGCAACACCCATTGATTTTGACGCTGCCCCCTGTTTACGAGGGTTTTGTAAATAGGAGGTAGCGCCAACATTTAGACCAGGGAAAACCTGCTCTTAAATAGGCGAAACAAGGAGAAATGCTTTAGTTCTCCTGGTTTTTGCTTTTTCCATGTGAGCTTCCTTGTACAGCACACATAGAAACAGCAAATTGTCATTGATTGTGTATGTGATGAAAGGTGCCCCTTCCTGCAGATACACAATCAAGAAGTAAATGGCGTTTTGCAACTTCTATGTGGGCTGCATTAAGCAGCACACATAGATGTTTCGAAATGGCATGAATGATTGTTTATGTGCAGGAAGGTGTCCCTTCCGTCACATAAACAATCATTTTCCCCCAACGCAGACACCCTTGCACCTTGGTGCAAGGGTGCCTGTGTTGCAGCGTGGCAGCTATACTCAGCGCCAGCGCTAGGGAAAACGCAGCGGTGCGCCGCATTCTTGTGAATATGGCGCATCCCTGCATTTTCAGAATGGAGAGGCGTGGCGTTATCAATGCTTGCTTAACGCCACACTTTTCCATTCAGTTGTAAATATGCCCTTAACTCACTTATTTATAAAAGGTTTTATTCTGGTTTAAAGCAATATTTAGACAGTCCTAAGACTGTCCTTTATAGTTTATGGGACCCTTAAGACTGACTGGAAAATCTTTAGTAAAACATTTATGCTTTCACATGTTAAAAACCTGATTTAGTTAACCTATCTTACAGAGCTCAAAAGACAAATTGGCTTATCAATGATTTTTGGCCTCCCCTCACAATGGCATCCCATGCAAAAGTGGGACGAGTATGGAAAAATGCAATTTGGATGGATTAGAAAAGAGTCTGAAATTGCCTTTTAGTGTTAAGACCTTCATCATCCCTAGAGAAAATTTAGTTTGCACATGTGAAATTTGACCACATCTGAGTCTATGAATCAAGATTAGACATTAGTATTCACAAAGTACACATATTGCTCAACTAAATTCAACTCAATTGTGTAAAATACTTTGTGAATCAGGCAAGTGTACACAACTATAAACTCTGCATAATCCTCAATATTGTGAATACTCTGGTGTGCTATGTGTGTGTGTAAGTATGTAATGTATGCAGCACAAACATTTTGTAAACGTAATTTCTGAATGACTATTTAAACGTATCTGATGAATGACAGTGGCATATAGAAGTCCATTCACAAAAGTAAATATACAGTTGAGTAAATCAACACACGTAAATATACTCTTCAACCTAGTATTACATTTACATGTCCCCAATACTCCTCTCGAAGGCTCGCAAGGCCTGGAACGCCGACCATGATTCTCCTCTATCTGATAAACAATGAGCTATCTGCTACGGCCAGCTAGAAATGTATACACTTTAAGGCACATACCACACATCAACACAACTATTCAAAATGGGACTAACTCCCAATCCCCACTGTTTAACCCCTTCCATGCGTCGGTCACAGTGGGCGTGTGCGGAGGACGGCTGGGGGCCGTCCGAACCCCGCCCACTCAATAAATCACCAGCACCACGGCGGAATTCGCGTCGCGGGGAATGTGTTGAGATGCTATGCACCATAGGTCACCTTTATCCATCTCGCATCTTAAAGTTGCGGGTTTTTTCGGAGTGAGATTTTCAATATACTACATGATATTACCCGTATGTCACTTCCCCTTAATCCCTTAACACCTTGGGTGCTAAGGGTTTTCCCCTCTGTGTGCTGGATCCTTCATTTTCCCACTGTTCATGACAAGGTCAACTCGTCATAAGCACAGCCCAGGTAAAACCCATGATGAGTTGACCTTGTCATAAGCACTGAAGATAGGCTTACTTGGATATGTAAAAGAGATACCCAATATCTATTGCAGACTCACAGCTATATTACTTTTTTTAGCCAAACACAGGCTCGCAATGCACTGGGGCAGGGAGCAGGCCCGACTGTCCAAGCCAGGCTTAAGGATGTGTCTTTTTGCCATGAACAACTCTCTATATTTTGGGAACTCATGCCATTATGATCTCACCCTAAATATATATGGGAACCCTTCATTGCTTTCTTCAGCAGAGAAATCTGGATTAATCTGGCCCTGAAGACCCCTTGATGAGGATTGGAGCCGCTAAGTCTGAATAGTGCCCTTACAACTATGGGGCCCATTACAATACCACCGTAAAGGCTCAAACCTCCAGTCGGAGCCTTTAGGGCCACGCTGTAATGGCCCGGTCGGTTTACTTTCCGGTCACTTCATTAAGATGGAGGTGGTTAGAAAGGAAACCGGACGGTCATACCAGCTGGCTTCCGACAGGCTTGGACAGCCCATCCGCCAGTCGGAATCTGGTCTGTAATCTCAAGGGCGGGTCTTTCCGCGCTTGAGATTACAATCACAGTTTCCGACATGGTTTCCATGCCGGTCTATCCGACATGGAAGCCATGTCGGAAAGCGTGTTAGAGGACTTCCATCAGGGCCCCCTTGCGGTGCCCATGTGGTGCAGAGATGAACTGCACCTCCCATTTAGCTATGGGAGCATGCATTGCGGCCGGTTTACGGCCATAATGCATGCTCCCATAGTGAAATATTGGAATGCGACCGAACAGTGGAGACAGAGAAGCCATCGTAGCAGGAGAACATGCAGCCCAGCAGGAGAGCTCTAACATTGGAACAGCAAGACAAGGGGGCATATTATCAAGGGCAGTATCGCCGCTTTAGCTGCACTTTTTGTCGCTAAAGCAGCGATATTCTTATCGCCCTATTAACAAGGCTGCGCTAACATGCATTAGCGCATGTTAGCAACCGAATTTGTAACGCTGCACATCTTAGCAATATACATCACTAATGAGATGCAAAGTAGGCGTGCCATCCTGAAACAATATGAGAAAGGTCAGTAACACAACATTGTGGTACTTACAACACGGCCCGCAACCGCGTAGCAATGAAAAAAGTCCAGCTAACCGGGGGTTTTGCCGGATTTTAACATCTAAAAAAAATCTGATTTAGTCATCTCGTCAATGGGAGGTGGATTGTCAGGCTAAGTCCACCTTGGTGTATTATCAAGGATTTCCCTCTCGCTGAGGTTTTATCACTGGATTTCCAGCGATATTCACGCATTTTGCGGCTATTGCTGGATTTTTTATCGCCTTGGAGATAAGCGTTGATGATAACGAGCTAACTCAGCAATGGAATCCAGCGATAGCCGGTGATAAGTAAAACAGTGCTGAGCGCAATTTGCGATATTTATCGCAGTTTCTTGATAATATGTCCCCAGCTGTTTATGACCAGCAGAAGGTGATCATGTGAAAAAGGCAGGATCCAATGATTCTTTCTGCGCTCAAAAATTCCTTTGACTTGCCGAGACCCTGATTCCAGAGCGTTTATACACAGAGATGGCATGCAAAGCACGTGAGTAACTCCTGACACAATGCTGCTCCTCACAAGATGGGCACGAGATGCAGCCTTTCTAATAATGCATCACTGGGCAAAAGAGACAGCACTTCAAATGATACTGAAATTACTGAAGCGCTGGTAGCAATGCAGGTTGAGTGCACAGTCCAATTCAAATCATGCACCTGGCAGGCACTTTAAATGAACAGAATAATCCAAATTTCAGAAGAAGAACTGCAATATGAAAGTACATTCATTCACAAGTGAATCAAAAACCATAACTAAGCTCATACTGCCCTCTACTGCCCACTTTTAAAATGGGGTTTACCAATAAATCCATCCTCTCGCAAGATAGCAAGTCGGAAATCTGGATTAATTACCCTGCATTCTGAGCATTCAATTAATACCCAATCCTCTTTGCAGATCGGCTGCAGAGCGCATAATGAGACACAATTCCTATAGCTGCCACCTTGATTTGTGAACTGTCATCCGTGCACAGAGTTCTTGTTCAAAGTACTTTTAGTTCATTTCAGTGAAGCAGGGCTGATAACAAGGTTGTTAGCAAAGCTGTCCCCTTTTAGCAGGGCTGCTGGTCTTTCTTCACATTTGCATCCAGCTTAGGCGCTTAGACAAACGTTGGTTACTCACTTCAATGTGAAGTAATCACGTGTTTATGATCCGGGGGTGAAGGTACCTCACTGTCTATCCCCTGGACAGACATCAATTTAGGTAAAGATTTACCAAATATATATATATAAATATACAAGTTTACTCAGTCCATTCGGTTACCTCTCGTTTACAGCTTTCCAATCCACTCCTCCGTCAATCCACCACAGAATCCATTTCCCCCCACATTCTTAATTCTATTATACATGTGCAAAGTTCTGCCAACTCTAGAGTTTCACTCCATTAGTACTAGTTTCACACCCCAATAAAGCTATAAGTAACAAAGGTAACCAGTCTTTTGAGAAGGACCTTCCACTGTGCGGCAGCATGAGTTGCAGCCTTTTTAGTAACTTTTGATCTGTTTGAGTTTGAAACTATTCTTTTGTTGAAATCTGCTGATTATGCAGCAAGTTACGGGTTTTGTGGCAAATTCATAACTATGCAGCAAATGCCACAGCCACAAAATCACATAATTCTAGTGACCCTCCGTACCGGGAGCACAGAAAGAAAGACTGTAGGATGTCCATGTGTTTCTAATACAAAAATATGGAAATAACTGTTCAATTATTTCAATATATATAAGCAGTTATGAATGCCCAAATGAAGCACATTTGGGTTTCTAATTGTGAAGTATGATAGAAAAAAAGATTTTCATAGGATCAAAACAAATCTTAATAATGCACAAAATATATATGTTGATCTGTATAGCACTTACTACCCCCTATGTGTGGCAATGAATTGCTTACATACATGGGCAGCAAGCTACGACAAAGAGGATGGTGTGCGGTTGGAAGGGTGCGGCCTTTGTTTTATGATCCCATGGGAGAAGTGTTTTCATGTTGTTACAGTTGGCTGCCAACTGCTGAGTGTTTGGTGTCAATATTAGTGTGGGTCCGTGTTGGAAAAAGAGGCAGCATCTGTGAGGCCTGCACAAATAACATGACTACATTTGTCCTTCACTGGGAACCAAACACCCTAGGGCAGCGCCTGACTCTCAGAGGGTAGCGTTGCAGAGCAGTCTGAGGCTTAATCAAGGGAGGGGGTGTGGGCTAGTAATCGCCATTTGCAGGTGCGCAGAAGTAACACTCAATTATTGATTGTCGAGTCTGTACTTTGCTTTATAAAAGTAAGAGTACGTTTATTAAACACACACACTGCTCAATACTATGCACCAATTTACAAATATACATAAACTGTTGGAATCACTTTGTGACATTGCATATCATCTCCACCCCTCCCGCAGGGGGGTGGGGTCTAGTACCACTACTGTATGCACCTCCTCTTGCTCCCAATGCAGTTAGTTGAACATAACCTGGAGCGAGGGCCCTGCGCACTGGCACCTTCCCAGTGGCGACCCACCCCCCCATTATCTCAACAAGCATTTAAAATAGGTAAGCCTGCCTTGGTGACACACAACCCTGACTGATCATTTCCTACTGACCATGAAGTATACACCTCTATATCTTAAGGGCTAGCAGTCTGGGTTCTTCTCTTAAGGGCAGCAGCAAGAATACATGTTTACGCATCACTTTAGAATGACAGTACTCATCACATTTGTGGATCATTAGAATGCATTGCAATTACAGCCCCTAAAGACATCACAGATGAAATCACAGGATTACGCATATACAGCCAGACACCCTAGCAGGAATGCCTGACAACATGGTCCCACTTTGCTTATGACATCACCTTTCACAGGCACTTCACATTATACATGTGGCCTTCAGTCCCTCTAAAAGAAAAAACCTCAGTAAAAGAATTTCTGGTGCAATTACACCTCTTCACCTCAAGGGGATGCCCGTCTCCAGACATCCCCAACTCAGCCCTTCACTCCTTGATGCACTTCTCAGTACACCCTCAGCTGTAGAACAAAAGTTCCAACCAGAAGATGTTAAAAGCTGACTGAACCCTTGAGGGGTTATTCTTTTCAAGTCCCCATGTGACTTGAGGATTGACTTCTCTTCATGCTGGAGGGGAGACTGCGCTTCTCCAGCAGCTCCTCCAGCACCTTTTTCACAAATGAGGGTGACCCCCTCCTCTGGGGGCCACCAGGCACCAAAAAAGATGATTTCCCCATGTCTTGAAAGGCATTATTGGGCGCTTCAGGCTCCTTTCGTGAATATTGGATGAGCGGCTCTCCCGCTGTACCGGGGAGAGCGGTGCTGGGTGCTGGCAGTCCTCCGCCGCATTCTCGCCTTGGTGGGGGGCCCGGTCCCACCTGGACCCCCAGGTGAGTGGATCGGCTCAGGGAGCCCACCCCCGGCTGCCTTTGCCAACTTTCAGGGACCGGGTCCCACCTTGCCCCAACTGCACTTTCCTGCTCTTACGGGGTTCCAGTCCCACACGGGACCCCCGCATGCCTGCCCGGTGGAGGGCAGATCAGAGAGCCCACCTCTGGCTGCACATGCCAGCTTCCCGCTCGGCCAGCACCGTTGCGTGCTGCCGCGGGAGCCGGCTTCCTCTTCTGGTCTGCCCGCTCTGGCGGGCAGACGCTCGGATCTTCGCCGGCTCCTACGGCTTCCTGGGGGATTGCAACGGCACTCCCCCACTCGCCTGTCAGCACTTGGGGCCCGGAGATGGGATCCCGGGCCCCCGAACATCTTCAGGGTTGCGCGACAGCGCTCCCCCCATCCAGCGTCTGCGGGGGCCAGGGGGGATTCCTGGCGCTCCGCTGGGAGGCATCTTCACAGGGAGCGTGATGGTGCTCCCCGACTTTGCTTTGAGGCCTGGGATAGGGTCCCGGACCCCTCAAGACCTCTTTGCAGGGGGAGGTGCGATGGCGCTCCCCGCCCCAGCTCCTCTTCATCTTCGGGGTCTGGGGATGGGCTCCTGGGCCCCTTGTGCACATTTTCGCTGGGGGCGTGACGGCGCTCGACCCTCCTCCCATGTCACCGGGGGCAGGGTGGGCTCTTGACCCCCTTCTTGGGCAATTTCATGGGGAGCGCAACAGCACCCCGACTTTACTTCTTCCTGGGGCAGCACCTGGGACCTTACCCACCCCGGGGGCATAATTGCAACGGGCGGCGAAGCCCCATGCGCTTCGTCATTGGTCCCAGGTGGGGTCAAAGGTTGCCTACCTTCTGGGGGGCATATCTCAGCCCCCAGGCTGCCAATTTGCACCATTCTGGCCTCCTTTTGCTCCTGATGGCCAGCTCTACACATCTGGAGCACTTGTTGCTGCCCTCTTTGCCTCCCAGAGGGTGAACTTCGGCAGGGAGCTGTTTTCACTGACTCCCTACGCCAGCCTTTCACCTGCTCTCTTCCTGAACTTCTCTTCTCCCTGCGCAGAGGCCCCTGCTTCTGATCACTGGTCCTGAACTCTTCTCCTGGCGCTGTTCAGGACCCTGGGGGCAGTCAGGGGGTTTCTCCTTCCAACTGCCCATTGCCCCAGGCTGCAGCATCTTCCGCCTCAGCAGACCACACCCCAGAGAGAGCTTCTCTTCCTGTGCAAGCACTTTTTAAAAGTTGAGTAAGGGGCTGGCAGGAAGTCTCTGTTTGTCCTATCAACCAGCGACACATCACTTCACTGCCCCTGCTCCCTCCCTCCTTCCTGCCCAGCCTCTGGGTTTGTTCAAAATTATGTCGTCCAGCGTCTCTGGCCACATGGTCTCTGAAAAAGCCCCTTCCCCCCTCGCTGCCTTCCCTCCTTGGTGCAGCCTGGTTTCTGGTACCCAGTGATAGCTGCTGATGGATGAGCCTGTAGCTCCACCCATCTTGTCTTAGTGGAGAGGATGCCTTAGCTTGTGGAAGAAAGGTTATCAATCCATCTGCTGAGGTCAACCCTCAGCCAGGCCCTGGTTATGTCAAACTCAGAAAAATGTGACATTTCTGGATGACCCAAAAGCAGTACAAATATGACTTTGGACCCTGCAGAATATTCCTCCTCACATCCGCTACAGTAGACTTTAGTGGGTGTCTGGAATCTGTAGGCCTTATGAAACTTACTTTAGCCCATGGGCTCCACACCCCAAAGGGGAATAATGAAGTGAAAAACAGTAAAACACACTGACTTTCCCTGGCATGTTCCTTCCCAGTGTATAAAGCCTATTCCATGTCACCACCCAATTCTGCATAAGTCCTGCCACACCATTCACTTTGTAGCTCCTCCTGGACTGCACACCCTAGGAATCTCTTCTGCGCAGCCCTTACACATGTACACATGCATGTACACCTGTGTCTGCATGTAACCAGCCCGGTGTCCCTTACTCCAGCTACTGCGCAGTGGCCTGGTCAAGCCAGAGGAACACCAGTAAAATCCCCATGCAGTCTCTTTTATTATGAGTTCACTGTGGATGAATCCCAAATTACGAGGCTCCCCACAGTAAAAGCTCAACAATTAGGTGCTCAAAAAGTGAAAAATCCAAGCGGCCCATAGTGTCAGAACCACCTTCTAACAGTCAGAATGTTATATATGGAATTATATACCTCTTTAATACCCCAGCATGCCTTAACTCAGCCCTCTAAAACTTACCTGACTATTGAAAGTAGTTTGATGATTGATTGTTTCAATCAGTGGACTTTTAAGCTGAAGATTGAGCTTGGGAGTGTGCTTGTCTGTCTGGGTTCTGTAGCCGCAATGTACGGTTGTTTAGTTTTCTTGGGAATAGCCATATTTACAACTGTCTTCTGTAGTGTATATGCTCCTGGATGCTACAAATGATGGCTAGTAGTGAGCTCTGAGAAAGAAGTACCTCCCATGGATTTCTGAGGGTAATGTGGTATAATGGTAAGTGGTGCAAGCCTGGGACACAGTGTCTTGTTTTCTTTATTTTGCCTAAATCTAACTGGTCGGTATAGCGGTCCTTTGCCTTGGAGGCTCTGTGGATAATGCAAAGTTCATTGAACCTTGCCCTTCATACTGTAGGCACTCTAGGGAGTGATTAAAGGGATGAAGTCATGTGTTCTCTTAGATGAAAGTGAAGAAGTCTTCCAGCAGCATTTTGGGTGGGTTGTATTATGCATAGGATGAATGTGGATAACCAAGGTATAGGCTGTTGGCATAGTCAAGCTTGGAGTTTACGAGTGTGGCATTACAGTTTTGTTGGCATCCAAGGTATGGGTAGATGCAACGTAGTGTTGTCATTGTGTAGAAGGCATTCTGTTTTACGTTGCTAACAGAGGATGTCAAATATAGTTCTGAATCCAAGGTTGCCCTTAGGTTTCTAGCCACTCTTGAGATTGCTGTAGGGCCTCATGTTCCTTCGGCTTTATCGTGGTAGACTGGTATTTTTGCCATAATAATCTCTGTCTTCGCAGCATTTCGCTTTAGATAGTTATTCAGCATTCATGTGTTTATGGCCAAAGGCAATCATCAAGTTTAATATCATCCAAACCATCCATTTTTTAAATGATTTTGGTGTCATCTGAATAGTTGTAACAGGTGAGTTGAATGATTTAATCAAGTTTGGTAAGGAGGTTATGTAGATTTTGAAATATAGAAGAGATATTATGGACAACTGCGGCACGCCACAGTGTTGTGTTTGAGGAGCTGATGTGAAAGGGGATACCAACACTAGTTCACTGTGATTGCCAAATCCCTTGAAATTAAAAAAAAACATTTTAATGGATTTACAGCCTGCCCATTACTTACCATTCATTGACTTTGTGGTCACTCTCATTTTCTTGCTTCTCACTGGTTAGCAACATCGCGATCCAATCATCTGATCTCACTTCCCCTTTCCTCTTTCCTCTTGCTGACATTCAACTGTTTCCTGGAGCTTGGACCAAGTCCAATTTCCGGTTGGTGGACAGTTTCTTCTACTGGCTACATACTTCTTGAGGTACTTTTTTTGTAGTTATGTTCTAGCACTCTATAAGCACTCCATAAGAGTGCACACGATTTGTGACAGTCTCCCTCCTCCCCTGCATTCCTTCTGCGTCGTTACTTGCAACCAGACCCTACCCCCACATTGTTGCTTGAACCAGTCCCCACGCACGCTTGCCTTTGTATACTAGATTGACTAGATTTCAAGGCTGTTTCTGTGTTTTGGAGGGACTGCGACTGTGTATTGAAGAAAACTGTGAAACGGACTGTAGGCATCTGCTGTACAGGGAAGGGTTTTCTTCATAACTTAAGGCAGGTGTTGCTCGCTGTTCATTTTTAGTACTCTGCAAGACATGTTGTATATACTTTGTGCGCTTCAGCTCACCCATAGGCTTCAATTTTCTGGCTCCATCGTAGCTCTCAGATTCTTTCTCCCCATTTCTCCTTGGCATTCATTCATGTGTCATACCTCTTCCTGTACTTAGCCCTTCCCCGAGAGCATGGACCAAGTACTACTATCCATCCACTGCTCCCATTTTAGCAAACGTTTGAGGAACTACTTTTTTCTTTGTTGGAGAGCAGTTCACATGAGCGCTTGCGTTTTTACTCCCTCTGTTTCTGGTAACAGGCGTGTAAATCTTGTTCATATCTCGTCACATTGATGCACATTCAAAGACAGAGGTCAAATGTCACAGGCTGTTTTCTGAGGGTGCCCGTTTACTTTTCTTTCTCTGACTTCACAGTGGGAGGATTAAAATAAATCCTTTATGGCTAATTTTTTTAACACCCCTTTCGGCATGTTGACATAAACATGAAGCAACCTCATGCTTGACAATACAAAGCCTGTTATGAAATAAACGACTGGAAGTCAGCAGACAAATCAAACACAGAACCAGCAGACCCTTATCAGCGGGGAGGGCGGTGTAAGGATTCAGAAGCAACATCTCTCTTTGTAGAATGGCTGCACATTTTTACGTTAATATCGTGTGAATAGAAAATGCCCTCCTTTTGACACAGGTCCCACTGTTCCGGACACACACGTTTGTATGTTCAGTGTGCGGTGATTTGTTTCAGCCGGTGCATGTGTGTATGGAGCGGACGAAGTCTGTGTCAACCTGCATGGCTGCTTAATGTGTTCTTTAAAACAATGCTCATCGAAGGACCTACACAGGCGCCAGCTCTGCAAACAGCAACTTAGAAATAAAGTAGCCCGCTATAAAATAAACCACGGACAGTTCCCAGACAAATCACACACACAGCGGGCAGCCCCTTATCAGCTTGAAGGACAGCATGATGATTCAGAAGCAATAACTCTATTTGTAGAATGGCTGCACATTTTACGTTCATATAGTTTGTATAGAAAATGCCCTCTTTTTACCACCGGTGCTTCTGTCCCTGAGTCACATGTATGTATGTTCCGTGTGGGGTGCTTTTTTTCAGCCGGTGGTGTCTGTAAGGACCTGACGCAGTCTGTGCCAACCTGCATGGTTTCTTCCCGCATTCTTTAAAGTAAAGCACATCAAAGGATCCACACAGGCCCAGCTCCGCAAACAGCAGTTTAGGTTTAATGTAATGTTTTCAAGCATTGTAGGCACTGTTTGTTGTGGTGCTATTTTGAAACTCAGCAACACCTGAGCAGGAGCAAGTGGATAAGTCTGTATTCTCATTTCAATACAGTAATTAACCTGCGTGGTGAATTTTAAAACCTATGACGGGGCATAATCAAAGTGAAGGCCAACATAGGGGTATCCCTCCACTACACATCCCCTGCATTAGTTGCTTTAGACATGTGTGCTTCTGTCCCCTCTACCCCCGTCCATACTGCTCTCTCTCACCCAATCGTGTTTTTTTACACTCCACCTCTCTGAACATTGCTCTGTCTCATCGAGGAGCTACAGGGGCTCAAGTTTAACAAAAACACGCTCTTGCGCCCTCCGCAGTGGCATAATGGCCCAAAACCAGTATGCCCGTTCTTCTGCCAACAACCCACACGAGACTCATCAGTAACATATACAAACACAGGAATCATTGCGACTCTATGCATAACACAAAGCTATAACACAATAAGTTGAGCTATAGCTCTCAATTGCAAGACCTATTGACTTGCCAATGCTTGTTGATATTGGAGTATTGGCATCTCATGCTGTTTAATCAATTTGTTGTGCGTGTTCCATGAAGTAAGGAGTACTTCAAGATGAAACATACAAAAACTCTTTGGGCTAATTTCTATGAACTGTACGGTGTAACTAGATATAATGCAAGAAAATAGCTCAAGTCTGCTTTCTGCTTTCCAAATTTAATTACAGCTACTTTGACAATTTGTTTACCAAATCAATTCTTTCACCCCATTGGTTCACGTCCGATTCACCAGTACTCATGTGAGCCAGACGGTTCCCAGCCATCTGATCACATGGCACTGGAAATCGCTCTGGTGCAGGCACCAGAGGGATTCCCTTTTCCCCTCAACAACCTCAGGAGCTGGGGATGGGCTTTCCCAGCTCCTGCGGCTGTGTGTTTGGTTTCTGTGAAATGTAGATGAGATTGCATGTCACGCTGACCTCATTTCAGAGAAACCGCAACTGAAATGAGTCAATAGGCTCATTTCAGTTTCATTTTCTAAGTGCTCAGGGGGCTATCTCAGCCTCCTGAGCATGTAGAAATTCAGGAGATGTATTGTTGGAAAGGGGAGAATCCCCCCTTTCCAATGGCACCCCTCCCTAGTGGATCCATGCTTGGAGAAGCAGGGATCCACCCACTAGGCACCAGGGAGGGGAGAGAAAGCACTCTAGACACCAGCGATTTTTTAGATTTTGATTTAGGGGTGGGGCTGCCCAAGATGGGCATGCTAATGCCCCACCCCCAGAAAAATTTCAGTCTGTCTGCCCTCACATAGGGAGCCGATGCAGACAGTAGATCCCAATCTGCCCCCCAGGGGGGCAGAAAGCCCACTAGAAGCCAGGGATTTAAAAAAAAATGATTTAGGTGTGGAGGCTGCCCAAGATGGGCGTTTCAATGCCCCTACCCCACCCCCATCAAAATTCCAATCTTTTTGACCCCCGGGGGCAGATGGGGGCAGTAGCCCGAAGGCCCACTAGAAGCCATGGATTTTTTTTAATGTGATTTTGGGGTGAGGGCTGGCCAAGATGGGTATGCCATTGTCACCCCTCCCCTCCCCCTCCCCCCTCTCAGCAAAATTCCAGTCTTTCTGCCCCCCTGGATGGCAGTTGGGAGCAATAGCTCATGGAGGACATGGTGCGGATGGAGGCGGAAAGGATGGCAGCCACCGCTGCACATCAGTGGAATGTAGCTGGGATCTACCATGCCCTGCAGATCCTCATCATGGCATTGCTGCCACAAGGCGTGGCGCTGATGAATTCTGCTACCCCCACACCATCCACATCTCCGCCCCCTGGTGTGTCTCTGCCTCTCAGTGCGGCACGCCTAACCACTCCGGTACCTGATGTGTCAGTGGGACACAGTGCCGCAGCTGGTACAGCAACACCCACAGGTGGGCAGAGCACACATCCGGGGATGAGAACGTGGATGTGCCTGTGATCAGAAGGATTCAATAGCATTCATTTCCCCCACCTCGCCTGTTTCGGCTTGGTTCCACACATGGCCTCATTAACTTCCACTGACCCCCGATTCACTCAGATGCACTCACCTTGGACAACAGCATGGACTGCCACATTTATTTATTTTTGCGATTTGTAGAGCGCACAAATACTACTGGGGGTGTCTCGGCGCTACGGACTGCAGTGGGTGGGTCCTGATGGAGAGCTTATTGATTGAACAACCAGAAGGGCATAACAAGTTGCAGGAAGGCTGTGATGCTGTGTTTTAAACCTGAGGAGACTCAGTTAAACGGTAGACTAACAACATTTTTCGACATAGTGGCTAGGAGACTTATGAAACAGTTACATGGCTCACCTAAATCACTAGCCAAGCCAAAGCTGTGCTAACTCCCTCGGAGTACTTTGTTCCCTTAATCCTTATGGCCCTTACCAAAATATATCGTAACCTTTATGATCTTAACAAGCGAGCCTACCCGCTCTTCTTATATTTTAATTGTAACTATGGTTTTCTTTTATATATTTGCAAGTTTTTATATTGTGAGTTTTTATTAACTGTACAATAAACAAACCTCAAACCGATTGAACACCCAGGTTTTTAACATTCTTCTAAATGTGAGAAGAGATTGACAGGGTCTGATCTCCAGCGGGACCGTATTCCAGAGTTTAGCCGTGGTGACCACGAACCTTCTATCACCCCAGGAGGCTTTTTTAGTGTGTGGCACCATTAGCTGAAGGGCAGTGGATGAACGGAGTGCCCTATTGGGTCTGTACATTTTTAGGTGGTTAATTATAAATTCAGGTCCATTGTTGCGAGATGCTTTAAAGGCAATGAAAAGTGTCTTGAACTTTATCCGTTTTTTTTTACTGACAACCCATGGTAGTTCTTGACAACATGGGAGATGGGTTTAAACTTTGGTGTTCCTGATAGAATTCTAGCTGCTGCGTTCTGAACTGTTTGCAGCTTTTGAATGACCCGCTTTTGTGAGTTTGCAAACAGTACGTTGCAGTAGTCTATTGAAGACATGGCCAAGGTGCTAACTAAAGTTTTTTCAGCATTCAGAGGAAGAAATGGCAAAAGTTTTCTAATCATGCGCAGTTTGTGGAATGAGGCAGGTGCCACCGAGTTGGCATGGGAGACAAAGTTACGTTTATCGTCAAATGTGATGCCCAGATTCCTTACCTTGGTTACTGGAGAAGATGGGGGGGCCCATGGAGGTGGGCCACCAGTTTGTGACCAGCAAGGAAGTAGTTTACCAAACATCATGACCTCTGTTTTTTCCGAGTTAAGTTTAAGGCAGTTGCTGGCCATCCAGCTACTGATGGCGAGCATGCCCGTCTGAAAGTTAGCTGCAACCCTTTCTCCATTGTTGTTTATTACCAACACCAGTTGAGTGTCATTCACGTAGGAGGTAAGGCCCATCCCATGAGCCTTGATGACTTTGGCTAGGTCTGACACATAGATATTGAAAAGAGTCGGACTCAGGAATGAGCCTTGAGGGACCCCACATTGGAGGGCTAATTGGGCAGATTGCCTAGATTAACCGACTGAGTGCGATTGGTGGGAAAGAATTGAAACAGATCTCTGGCCTTGTGTTGGATCCCCATTTTAGTGACATGGTCGATCAAAATGGTGTGATCGACCGTGTCAAAGGCCGCTGAGAGGTCCAGCAGGATGAGTATTGCTGTTCCTCCTTGTTCCAGGATAGTTCTAATATCCTCTGATGCCTTGATTAAGGCGGTCTCTGTTCCATGGCCTTTGCGGAATCCAAATTGAGTGGCGTCTAGGAGATGGTAGTCTTCTATATACTTGGAAAATTGAGTATTCTTAAGTTTTTCTCCAGCTTTGGCTGGAAAGGGCAGACTGGCTATTGGCTGTAATTTTTGGTGTCCGCTGGGTCTTTTTTATCCTGTTGGATGACCAATGACACAGCGACCAGACTGCAGACTGTACCCCTCCTCTTCCACAGTACTTGTCATCCCTGGATGGACTCTGGGTGGCCCTCCACGGGCCCATATTATGTAGTGTATTCAGCATGCTCCATAGCACTCGAGCTACAGAACTGCACTGGTTTTGCAATAAACATCCAGTGACGCACTGCTGGGTCGCAGTGTAGGCTGAGCCAGCGGTCTTCGAGGGCCTACCGCCACCTGGCCTCGTTTCCTGGATCACAGAGTAAGTGGCACCCATTGGGCTGAGTGGCTGTGCAGCCTGCAATGGTGCTGGGTGCCCTGGAATGTCCTATGCCATGGAGTAATCAAGACCCAGCTCCAGACGTGAGAGCTGGTGGCCCGGCAACATGGCTGCATGGTTGGAGGGTGCCATGTCCGTGGGCCCGACCTTGTGGCTTGCAACGACACGTGGTGGGACCTGCTGTCTACATGCCGGTTGCGGAAGTTGAGCAGTGAGGCCCAGGTGTGTATGGGCGGGCATGCTCCGATGGGCGGCAGGAGGGGCTGGGGTGCCTCTGCCTGGGTGTGCATGGGCGTCGGGGTGGACAATGTTATCTTGTTTAAGTGTGTGTACTGTGCCAGTCATGTATCTGGACTCTGTTTCAGATGATGGCTCTGACTCTGATGTGTGACCTGGTGTACTGCTATACATACCGGCAAGTGGTTGGGGACACACCGGTGGCAGCAGGTGAGCAGTGTGGCCTGGGCGTGCAGGGGTAGCACTCTCTCTCTCACTCTCTGTCTCTCTTCTTCTTGTTCTCTCTCTCCCCCTCTCTTCTTCTCTCTCTCCCCCTCTCTTCTTTCTTCTCTCTCTGTCCCGCTCTCTTTTTCTCTCTCTCCCCCTCTCTTCTTCTCTATCTCCCCCTCTCTTATTCTCTCTCTCTCTCCTCTTCTCTTCTTCTCTTTCTCTTTCTCTCTCTCTCTCTCTCTCCCCCTCTCTACTTCTGTCTCTCTCCCCCTCGCTTCTTCTCTCTCTCTCTCCCCTCTCTTCTCTCTCTCGCTCCTTCGCTCTCTCTCTGTCCTTTGATGTACGCAGGACACACCTTCTCATCATGTTTTTGTCTTGCAGGCTGTGACCTACGGATTGTCCCGAGGGGAGCCGCCATTTGTCTTCGTTTCATTTCAGTGTTAATTTCAATAACGTTTCTTCGAGAGTGAGTGTGTGATGCTCATTTCTGTGACAACACATGCATGTCACCAGTTGTGATTGTGCGACATCAGGCGGATTATTTCATACATAATTCGGTTTAGCTGATGTGGCATGTCTTTGGTTGGGGAGGGTGCCAGGGAGGGGTGGTCCTGGGTGTGGTGTCGATGGGTGTTGTGGCCCTCTTGGGTGTCCATGCTGCATGATCAGTTGCTCCATGGCATCTGTTTGACTTCAGGTGTGGCTCTGGGCTGTGCTCCTTTTTGTGGTGCAGGCTGTGGTCCGACTTTACACCAGGTCAGAGCAGGTGTTAACTTCCTGCTGCTAACGCACCTTATCGCGTGTTTTGTGTTCTTATCGCTGACCTGGCTAGTCGTTGTGAATGTTGAGGAGTGGTGTTGTCGCGGCTTTTTGCACTGGAACGCTTACTCTGCATCTCATTGGCGATAGTTGGGTGGGTCCTCTGTGGCGATATTTTGTGCGGCTGCTATCGCAGGAAAACTGGTGCTGTGGGCTGTTTGCACAGGCTTGTGAATGGGGGGGTACATTTATCACGGCTTTGACATTGATGAAGTGCCGTTAATTCAGCGATAGCTCCTTGTGAATATGCCCCAATGAATCTTAAACGATTGAAATAAAGCATGACCCAGCCAAAGATAACCACATCACCGGTGTTTAAATAATGTCTTCTGTGTAGTGCTCCCATATTGCAGCTGACTGAGGTCATCCTGTTCTTTGTTATTGACAGCGGGTGAGGAACAGGAAGGCTCAGGAAGACAATTGGCAATCTGTAGAAAATAGGATTATAGATAATATTAAAGGAAGCAACCACAACATGAACCGCAACATGAACAGGAAAAGATGCAAAGCACACTCGCTTGAAATCTTAGCACACAACCAGCACGGCTGAGTTCAGTAAATATGTGCACACACACAAACAGACGCACACGACCACACACAATATATTATCCCTAATATTATGAGGACCGGCCATTAAATGTAATGAAGTGTGCATTTATTATTCTAATTTCACACACACTTTGATAGTAGGGTAGGTTATGAAGCGCTCCGAGGCAAATATAACTGCACTTTTACTTTTTTGATACACTCACTCAAAAGTACACTAAACACACTACTGGGGCTGGTCCTGCTAGCCCACCTGTCCTCACAAAGACAGTTTTTGTCTGCTTTTGTCAGGGTTTACCCAGGCCATGAGGAACGATCTGATCCTCACAGCATGGGTTATACACACACACACACACAGCCACACACTTCAGCAGTGTAATGATACCTCACACACAAAGGACCAAAAGTAGCTTAACTTCCATAGTTACAGAAAAATGGTACAACACTGGCAATGGCAGTGCAAACATTGTTCTTATGCACAACAGTTACCCTGGCCTTGGTTATAACTGCCATGGTAAATTCAAACAACCATGGAAAACTCTGTTTGCACCTGAGTCACAATTACGAGTTTGTCAGATTTTATCGCACCTGCTGATAATCAAGTGCAATAAAATCTGACAGTTGTAATATTAACCAATTTGACATTGGATTGTAGTTGGGTATATGGAATCCTGAATATCAAAAGGACAGAATATTGTTACAACATTATTGAGGGACAAAATATCAAAAGGTAAGTGCACAGAGGGAGGTGAGGATTCACTATTCTGAACTCAACATCTACGTATCTTGAAGATATGTATATCACCAAGTAAGTCCCTACATATGTGACGAATGTTATAGAAAATGTATAGAAACTTACCTTTCGAGACCAGGAAGACGGTCACCCAGGCCCTCGTCACCAGCCGTCTGGACTACGGCAACTCCCTCTACGCCGGAACCACCGCCAAACTCCAGAAGAGACTCCAGCGGATCCAGAACGCCTCAGCACGACTCATCCTGGACATCCCCCGTCGCAGCCACATCTCCGGACACCTGAGAGACCTGCACTGGCTCCCGGTCAACAAGAGAATCACCTTCCGACTCCTCACCCACGCACACAAAGCCCTACACAACCAAGGCCCAGGATACCTCAACAGCCGCCTCAACTTCTACGCTCCCAAACGCCAGCTTCGATCGACCGGCCACGCCCTCGCCGCCGTCCCCCGCATCCGAAGAGCCACCACAGGGGGACGGTCCTTCTCCTACCTCGCCGCCAAGACATGGAACTCCCTCCCGACCCACCTTCGCCTGACCCAGGACCACCTCGCCTTCAGGAAGCAACTCAAGACCTGGCTGTTCGAGCAGTAGCGGACCCTCTTCCCCTAGCGCCTTGAGACCCTCTGGGTGAGTAGTGCGCTATATAAATGCTGTGATTGATTGATTGATTGATTTTTGTTCTCTTGATATTGTTCTAACAATATTCTGTCCCGTCAATATTCCATAATAGATATTCCCAACCCTTCACCAGACATCAGGAAGTCAAACTGTGCGGTGTCCAAAAACATGTCAATGTCGACATGCTACACCTGTTTTACTGGGGAAACTTGCAATCACTGATATTTATTAAATGAGATAAATACTCATGTCCAGTGTACTGTTATTTATCTGGTGCAATAAATATCATACACACACCCTGATACTTGCAATAGAGGCCAGTAATGGCAGAGGCAGGACAAGCTTCTTTCAGGCACACACAGATGAAATGCAGCTCCAGCAGCAGGAGTGCAAGCATCCATCATACACATGACACATGCAAATCAAGCACCAGTGACACACACTGAACAGGGACAACCTTGCAGTAGCCATATTACCATTTTCACAGTCAGAATAGGAGCAAGAATGACTGCATCAGTGCAGGATCCCTCCCACAGAATGTACAAGACCTTTACCAGCTCCTGGACACTAGGCATGGTTATCACCCAAGAAGATGCACACTTGCTTGTGAAAGACCTTCCAGCTTCACGCTTAACCCAGAAATCATACACCTATTGCTGTGTGAGCAAGACTTAGGGGCATATTAACAAGGGCTTTATCTACGCTTTTTTGGCTTAAAAAGTGAAATAAGTGGAGATAAAACTACCGCCCTATTTACAAGAGGGAGCTAACATGCATAAACGCATGTTAGCACCCTTTTTCCCGACGCCTCCCTTTGCATCTCTAATGAGATGCAAAGTGGGAGTCACTGGGCGTACCACGGATGGACTACCTTGTAAAATATCGCTGATGTTTACATCGCGATATTTACAAGGCAGCCCACAGGATTTTAGCACACGTTAGATTGTGGCGAAAACATCAGTTTTCGCCAAAAACTAACGTCTGCTAAAATCCTGACTTACCTATACTCAACATAGGCGGTGGATTATGCTTATACAACCACGGGTCGTATCAGCAAGGTTATCGCCGTTTTGCAGGGAACATCGCTGGAAAACCAGCGATGTGCCCTGCAAAACGGCGATTTCCCCGCTATCGCTGGATTTCTTATTGCTGTTGTGAAAAGCGTTGTTGATGCAGCACTATCACAGCGATGAAATCCAGCAATAGGATAAACATCGGTAAACGCGCTTAGCGATGTTTATCTCTAATTGTTGTTGATGTGCCCCTTCGCCATCTAACCAAGAATGTGGGCAGAATACAATACCTGAGTCCCTTGCTCACTTTGTCACTTGATTCAAGCAAGCCGGGCTGAAGACGACTGGAATGCCAGAAACCGGTCCTCGGACCGGAAACAAGCTACCGAGGACCGGTTTCTGGCATTCCAGCCGTCTTCAGCCCGGCTTGCTTGAATCCAGTGGCAAAGTGAGCAAGGGACTCACATCTGACCATACCCTGCCACTCCTGGAGCTTGCTCAGAGCTCGTTGGATTAAGACTTTGGTGTGGCCCATTATGATATCGTTGACGTATTGTAAAAGGTGTCGCTTTGAATGGCCGAGTTGTGGTGGAAACATGGAGCTTTACTCCAAGAATGTCTCCAGGTCAGCTATGTATAAGTTGAAAAGAAGGGGAGTGAGCACGCACCTCTGTTTCAGGACATCATCGGTTGTACTTTTAGAGGATACAGCGATGAGGCCCATTCTCACTCGTACCCATGTATTTGAGTGCAGAGAGATAATGGCCCGAGCGGCTGCCAGAGAAGCCCCCACGTGCTTAGGTTTTTTCCAGAGGATGTTATGGTCTACCTCGACAAATGCGGCACTGAAGTCAATGAAACAGCTGTAAAGAGCGGCTGTGTTTTTTGGGTTTCGCGATTACTCAAGATGGCAAGTGTTGTGATGTTATGGATTGTAGAGGCAGCAGCGCAGAACCCGGTTTGGAAGTAAGATAAGATTTTATTTTTCTGCGACCCATTCCTCTAGCAGTTTCAGAAGACACTGGCGTAGACTTTGGGCTATCAATCCAGGAGGGCTATAAGTCGATAGTTAGACGGAATGGTTGGGTCTCCTTTTTTTTTAGCATTGGGCATAGGGTGAGTCTGGCATCTGTGCAGAAGTGTAGGCTTGGTTGAAAGGAGGGGTTAACACCTTAGCCCAGTCCACCTTGGCGCATTTGAATATGCTGGCTGGGAGGCCATTGGGGCCTTTATGTATTTGTGGACCTGGGTCTGAGTGCCAGAGCTTGTGTTTCCCCTGGCGCGTGGTCTGCTGTTCCCTAGCCAAGAGCATTGTTGGTGCCTTGAGATAAACAGCTGTATTGTACTTTGACGTGTCGCGCCCGGGTTTCTTCTGGGACCACATTCCTCCAGGTGCAGGCGGAAGATTGTGGTTTATTAATTTAGTTCCAGAAGTGGGCCAGGATTTTCTCTTGCAAAATTTGAAGTCTAAGGCCGGTCAAACCAGCATGCACACTTTGATCTCTCTGCACCCGAGCTGTGTTGTGCAGCTGGGTGGAGAAGAGCCACTGGGTCCTAGGACCTGAGTGAGCATTAAACAAGCTCACTCAAGCCAATCACAGCGCCGCTGTCATGTGAGCAGGGTCTGGATTGGCATCTAGGAGCCTGAGCAGACAGCACGGATCGGAGCACAAGAAACTCGAGACGGTGGCCGGCAGCGCAGCAGCAGGTTAGTGCTTTAAATAAAAATATTTATCCCCTCCCCCACAATTTCCCCCCTTCCTCCCATCCTACCACTTTTTATGCAGGGGAGCCGCTACTGCAAGATATAATTGTAATAATTATTTACCATAAGCTAAAGATAAAATATTCCACAGATTATTCTATTTGACAGTCCTGATATATACTGTCATGTACAATGTAATGTTTGTTACCACCCTGTTGGGCGCGAGAGGATGGGGCAGGTAAGGACTGAAGAGACATTGGGTGAGAACGATGAGGGGGCGTGGATCATTCATTCAACTGATGGATGAAAAGACAGAGGTGCTCCTGGGGCTGCAGCTTTCTTTCCTTCACTGAAGTAGCCATGTGCTGCCCCGTGCATCTTTATATGTGTATAAGAATGAAACACAGATTGTGTATCTATCAGGATCCACAGCCTCTGTTCCTGCTCACACTCACACACATGGTTGACTACCTCCTTGGACACACTTGGTCCAGGAGCTGCCACCAATACCCCCTGAATGCTTCATTCACCAATTTCTTTCACCAGAAGGAATACCAAAGATCAGCTCTTTCAGATATCCTACAGAAATATTTAAGTCCCACGTTCCAGTAAAAATGGCTATACTGGCTCTCCCATTCTTTACCAAATTAACATCTTCCTCAGTCCAGCAAATACCTTGACAAACATTTTCTAGTGGTGTCAGGTGTGGCTTAAGTCTGATACATCTAAAGAACACAACCTCATCTGTCATCCACCACCACAGGAGACAAAATTAACCCTTGCAATGCACTGCAGGATAAGAGCATCACTTAGGTTACAGACACTACTCTATCTTTGCCCGTATTGACCTTATTCCCATGCAACCCCTGAGCCATTGTGCTGCTGTTATGTGCTCTGTGCTAGTTATACATTTCATTGGAAGAAAACTACACAGAGTCTTCAAGGAGGTTTTTTCTCATACTTGTTTCGGGAATCCTTGCTCAATCCAGTTCGTGTTTTGGCTGAGGAGATGAGCCTCGTAGCAGACCTTTTATCCAAAGAGGCCCATTGGCTAAAAGGCTGTTACTTCTTTTGTTTGTGCATTCTTCACCCTCAGGGGTTCATGAAAGAAAACATGAAGTGTCATCCGGTCAACAACCTAAGCGATTTCAGTAAATTCGTTCGCCATCATCAGGTCTCAGAGATGTCCTCCCCCTCCTAGGAGATTGGATAGTGAGATGTGATCTGAACGGTTCCAATCTCTTGGTCCCAATTTATCACAGTCACTGGAAGTTTTTTCACTTTCCCTGGCAGGATCAACATTGCAGTTCACTTTTACTTCCCTGTGCCCTTCTCTCTGCTCCTTGCTGTTTCACCAAGCTTCTCAACCCACCAATGGACACACCTTGAAGGTGAAGTCTTCTCATGATGGTTTATCTGTACTACATGACTTGGAACCCAAGACTACATATCATAGGACATGCAACTTCAGTCTACAATACCTCAAGATCTGTGATATGATTTGTAGTAATTTAGGAGAACCCCACTGTGATTCTTCTTCAACAGATGGATTTTCTTGCATTTCTTGTAGACCTCATCTGCTACATTTTATAACTTCTGATAGCCAAAATAAAATTGATCTAGAAGGTGTTGAGAGTGAGACAGGTACAGGCCCTCTTAGTCATATCTTTTCATCAAGTGGTGGGACTGCTGGCCTCCTCCATCAAGGCAATACTCCCTGATCCCATATACTATAATGCTATACTATGTCTCAAAATCAAGCACACCAAGGTAGGCCTCACTTATACATACAGTGAGACTTGAGGGAAGATTATTTGCCGGTTGGAATGGTTGCACCAATTTTTTGCTACATGCCATCTCAGAATCACATATCAGATTGTGAGAGTCAGAATTCGGTGTGGCTATTTCTCAAGTGGCGGAACGGGGTCAAGGGAAGAACCATCAATGGATAGAAACTGTTTAGATCTTCTTGCAAGCTGCTTTGCACTTTGCAATTTCACAAAACACAGAGATAGTTGTGCTATTCTGTTACAAATGGCCTACCTCCCAACAGTCAGATACATAACCCACTTGGGAGGCCTCAGATCAAACCTATTACTTACTATAACAAAGGTATTTTAGGACATTTGTCTTAGTCACAGGATTTCAGTCAAGGCAAAATACTTCTGGATACTCACAACAAGTTGGTGAACTGATACTTAACACATATGGAAGATAACACGACTGGCAACTGTGTTCGTGGGAATTTCAGTAATTAACTATATAGATTTATTCACGTTTCATCTGAATTCTCAGCTATTTCAGTATTACAAGTGGTGACCGGATCCATGTGTGAGAACTTGGCCTGATATGTGATGTCCACTATTCTAGTGGGCACCCTGTATCAGTCCAAACAACCCTTATGGTGGTGGTTGTAAAGTCAACCTTATAGACCAGCTATCCTAGTGGTAACATATACAAAGCAGTCTTAGGCAAAACTCAAGAGGGCATGGAAAGCCAGCTGTTTTACCATATGTAACCCCTTTAATACCAAATGAAAGGAGAAGTGGTGGAGAAGTGTGGCTCAATGGTTAGAGGAGGCATACCCGGAAGCTGAGGTCAGACCCGGGACCAGGGTTCAATTCCCGACGTGGCAGGGTCTGAGCCCAAGTGTCCACGGACTCGATAATTCTCACTTCGGTGCCTACTCGAATCACGGGTTCACACTCTGCAACTCTGGGCAATAGCTTGCTTAATCTCCACTACGGCCCCCGCGGCGGGATGCCTGGCTTTCACCTTGGGGATGCCCAGTATGGGTTATCTCACAGGGAAAAGCGAGGACGGGTTCCCAATGCAAGTGCCGGGACACCCCGTTGGGGTAGCCGTGCGCTATATAAGATACACTAATAAAAAAAAAAAAGGACACCACACAGGTTATATATAAAATATATATGTATTTATTACTAACACAGCCCCTCTGAACTCTTTATGAGGTCAGAGGCACAAGCACATAACAAGATACTCAATTATCATACAATAAGTTGCACAATATACAGTAGAGCCCTAGGGGCACGTGAAACCATATACTAAAATAGTGGTATAAGAACCACGTCACGAACAAGGAATAGTTCTTTTAGGACACTTCCCGATGGACTAGGAAAAAGCTACTGAAAACTAGGACACTAGGATAGTCAATACCCACAGGAGCACCGGAGTACTCGCGTTACCTCACCCACAGGAGCCGGGTGCATAGGTGTCAAAGTGTGTCGGGTTTCGTCGCTGAATCCTATGGAGCCTTGGAGAAAGGTGCTGCAGGCGACCATGAGAGAAGTGTCCGGTTGGATGCATGGGCGGATCGAGGATGAAGAGTACCTGAAAGCAGAGGGGACAGAGTCTGGGTCACTAGCCAGTGACCGGGAAGGAACCAGGCAATGTCGTGAAGCAATCAGGTGATGTTGTGAAGCTTGTCTCTGCAGCCACGTGGACCAGGAGGTGTCGATGACAACCAGGAGCTGGGCACGGACTATCCCACAAAGGATCTCACTGTCGGCGGTGTCGGTTTCCGGATTGAAGCCAACAAGCCTCGGCAAAGGCAACCCACGCAGGAATCAAAGATGGCTTCTGGTGCAGACCAGCAAGGTCTGTAGGGCTTCTCCTTTTCAGGGAAGCAAGGGCCAGCCTGGAGCAACCCGGCCAGTGGTGTAGATTTGTAGGTTCATCGTCACAGAGACCACTAGCCAACGGGCAAGGGACCGGACAGACGCATCAAGCACAAAAACACTAGCAGGCTTCACGCGGCACTCGTGGAGTGTGGAGGGCTGTGCGTTGGTGTAAAAGGTGCTCGGGCTGGGGCTTCTCAATCCCTAATGTACAGCTTCGAGGGTGCCTCGGGAGCTGCACAAGTAGCAAGGTGCAGGTTTTTCAAGATGGCTGGTCCCACGTCTCTCGTCACCTCCATGGGTCTCAGCTTTGCTGTGGCTGTGGATCGGTCTCAAGGAGGTCTGGAAGTCTGGTTCTTGTCAGGCTCTGTGATCGGGCTCCAGCGGGAGCGTCGACAAAGCAAACTGCAGATCGCTGGATGGTGCCTGTTTGAACAGGGTGGTCACTCCTTGACCACAAGGGAGATTCTTTAGTCTTCTATGTTCAGTAGAATGTCGAAGGTCCAGAGTTTCATTTCAAGTTTCAGTTCAGGATAAATCTAAAGTCTCTTGACTCAGCTCCTACCTATATACCAATCTGAGGGGCTGGATTACCTGCTAGGTCCCTCCTATGGGTGGGACCAGGAAAGGGGGTGGTTTCACCCCTTTCCTTTTGTCCAGTTTTGCGCCAGAGCTTGGGCTGGAGTGCCCCAGCAACTGGTTTCAACTGGACTATGCATGGAACACCTTGTGTGCCCCAGGCAGTGTCTCATTTCATTCAGCCCTCCTTGCCCCAATACACTATGGCCTGTCTGGGGTGGTGCTAGCACCTCCCAAGACAGGAACCCTATTGTCCAAGCCTCCCTCGCTGGAAGGACTCCCAGCAGCAGGAGGTCAGACTTGTGTCTGTGGCAGCAGCATCCATTTTGTGATGCTGAGGCTCTGGTTAACTTTAACCGGGTTTACTAGGAACACCATGCCTTCTCCCTCTAAAAGGGTGGAATGCTACCCCCGTCGCCAGAACTGGCGAGGGGGTAGTATTCCAAAGCATATGACACCTTACACGACATGTTTTGATAAAGCCAAACTAAAGTTAGCATTCGACCGCGAGGATGATAATGCACTTAAGAGTATATGGTATGGCTATATCATAGAACAGCTATAAGGACATGGTTCCGAAAGCTGCAGACAGGCTCAGCTCATGCTAGAGCACCATCTCACATAAAACCAAGCACTCTGCCTCCAGGATTGTTAAGGCCTGCCATAGGAGTGACTTATAGGTGTATATGTGTCTATATATAAGGTTAGATATAGGTATACTATATCTAATGCAAAGGGTGATTACACCACCTTGCCCCAGCTGAGTGATCAGCCAGTTGTGTCAATTTGGATGGCCAGAATTGAAAAAAGTAAAGGAGGCCCCCTTATCTGTCAAATCTGGGACAGGGGAGAAATGTTAAGAAACAGGGAGGTCCCACTGGTAACCCACAAAGGTGGTTAGAATTATTCTGTAGGTGCCCAGAATCTTGCTTTTTAGCAATACCAATAACACAATAATATATTACCAAACGTCCTGCACAACTTATTCAGCTAGACATAGGCCAACCATTGTAGAGAAGCTATCAAATACCATTAATACCTATAAGGCACACATATTACCAATCTTTGGTCAGAATTAGAAAAAACAGGAAAATTGTTTTTAGAAAAATATATCATTTGTGTGTTTATTCAAGATTACAAAATAATTGCAATGATAACAATTAATTAAAAAATCATACAGTATCACAATTAAAAACATATAGAATCATAGCTATAGGCAAGAAACAAACAATTTATACAATGTAAAGTTAAAATATTCGCATGAACGGGGGTCGACGCGGCGTTTCGGTTTTGGAGAAACAATTAAAACCTTCTTCAGGACCAAGTTCTAAAAAGAAACACACAGTTACTTTTTTGTGCTTACAGATTATTTTTGAAACAAACACATTTACTAAAACACTTCCTGTTGGCTAGAGATATAGAACATACTACGACTATTTAACAGTTGGCACTAGTCAAAACCTAGTTGTTGGTAATTTTATTGGTATTGTCAAAACATACCAGCTTCTGTAGCGGTCACCATTAGCAAATACCAGCATGTGCTTACAGGGAGATGTTGGCACTATGTTGTCACCTAATAAGTGATTTATAACAATGGCATTAGTTACCTGAGTTGAAAAACTGGCTTATCTTTCCTACCTTCTTTTGCATTCCAGGAGGAATCATTTCTGGTCACAGAGCTGACATTTCCTGCAGAGCAGAGCCATGTTGATCACAAACCAGTCATCTTTGAGCTAGCTTGAAGATTGCTGAAGAATATTCAATAGTTTACTCCTCCTGATCCCCAGTATTAATCACTAAGGGATGTTAATATGGACTTCCAGAGATTCTGCACTTTGTCTTAATGATGAATTGCTTTCTCTTACAAGTTACTATTTACTTTATTTAATTTCCTTTAAGAGAATGTCAGTGTTAAGATGTTTAACATTTCTATCAGACATTACAAACCTTCCAGTGTGTTTTTCTCAGTTATGAGATGTACAAAGAATTCTTCTTTTTAGTTGAAAATCCATATTTCCCTTCACATCCGAAGCTATGTGTGGTTTGATGTCTCATAGAATATGAAGTAAAAACACAGAATCTTCCATCTTCTTCTCCTCCATGACTGATATGTCTTAAAGGAAGCCTTATGCTCCATGTTTTCTTCATCCATCCTGGCCAGATAGGGCAGGTGGATGTTGACCTTAGTTGGAGTCAACAGGGAAGGATTCTAGGGAGATCTACCTGAGGTGTGGTTGCTTTCTGTGCAGAATCTCAAGGAACTTTTTGTAATTTAGATCTGTAGCGCAGAAACATGCGCTACTCCTTCAACCTTTGTTAGGCATGTCAGACGCAACATGGGAGCAGTCTGCAGATGTTTTTGCAGTTCTCCTAGCCATGAAGTAATATTTGCAAGCATCTTTTCACAATAAATAAGAAGTGAACTGCAGCTAATCATGTTATTATTTTTTGGTCAACTTTCCTGGCTTCTTTTGGGCCTCATAATGTAATTAATTCAACAAGGAAGCGGATAAAGAGGTAACTTTTCAATTACTTCCAGTAATACCTTTACTCTGGATCTTTTTCTTATCATTGCCCCTTGCTTTCCCCCATTACTGAGCCAGGCAGATTTACTGGAATTAGAGCAGGGCACAAGTCCTAAAAAAAAAGACTAAGTGGGGGGACTAACCTAGTTAGGCAGCATGCAAGTAACATCATGGCGCGCGACATCACAACGCGTGACATCACGGCTTGCAACATCATGGCTCGCGACATCACACATGGCCTCACAGGAATTGACATCATAGGAAGTAGCATCACAAGCCACAACTTTATGGGAAGTGGCATTACAAGAAGTGAGCCTTTGTTTCCCCTCTGCTGCATTTGCATCAGGTGTGAGGCTCCAAACTGCTCCCAGCCAGGAGACTCCAACAAAAGGAGGCCTGATGACCCCTCAAATTTGTCCTTTGTTATGGGCCCAGCAAGAGTCTAAAAAAAGAATGCTCCGTCCCCACCTGCACGTTGCAGATCGAAAGCAGACAACGTGCAGGCGCTTCTGAATGTGTCCGGGTGTTTGAATATTACACCAGGACATGTTCAGCACATTATTCAGTGGAGCTCAATTTCTTGGCAGGGGGAACGGCGTTCACCCTGTGAAAAAAAGTGGGTGGACGCCGTCCATCCCCGTGTATCCCCAACTTGTGCCTGGAATGAGAGGGAGATTGCTTTAGAAGCTGAGTAATGTAATGAGGCAGCTGGTCCTGCTATGAGTAATGGTGAATAAGGCGAGTTAAAATCAGTGGCGGCTGGTAGGGAACGGGGGAGGGAGCCAATAAAAAAATAAAATAACACTTACTTTTTCTGAGGGCTACGTCTCGCCTCTTTTCTGCTCCAAAAGGATCAGAAGGAAGCACCCAGCAGACAAGCTCCCCTGAGCCAATCACTATGCTGTAATGCAGCGCTGTGATTGGTCTGAGTACAGTGAATCAGCGCTAAGACCGCAACAGGAAGTCTGTGCATATTCCCCATAAGGCTGTCCATTACAGCCGAGTGGGGAACATGCAAAGTGCACATGACTGCTTGGCCAGCTGAAACGCCGCCCCGGGACTTCAACTCGCTGCTGCCTCAGCGGCGGCGCTGCTTTGACGTGTACCGCAAGCGCCAGGAGGCGCCTTTAAACAGCGCTCTGACCGGCGGAACGCGGGGAGACTTACCACAGCTGCGGGGGTGAGGTGAGGTAGCCCTCCAGCGTTGCCGCCACGGTCAGGAGTCACGACCTGTTGGGATTGCGCCGCCGCCCCGGAACTTCAACTCCCGGCTGCCTCAGCGGCGGCACTGCTTTGACGTGCACCGCAAGCGCCAGGAGGCGCCTTTAAACATCGCTCTGACCGGCGGAGCGCGGGGAGACTTACCACAGCTGCGGGGGTGAGGCAAGGTAGCCCTCCAGCGTTGCCGCCACGGTCAGGAGTCACGATCTGTTGGGATCGCGCCGCCGCCCCGGGACTTCAACTCCCGGCTGCCTCAGCGGCGGCGCTGCTTTGACGTGCACCGCAAGCGCCAGGAGGCGCCTTTAAACATCGCTCTGACCGGCGGAGCGCGGGGAGACTTACCACAGCTGCGGGGGTGAGGCAAGGTAGCCCTCCAGCGTTGCCGCCACGGTCAGGAGTCACGACCTGTTGGGATCGCGCCGCCGCCCTGGGACTTCAACTCGCGGCTGCCTCAGCGGCGGCGCTGCTTTGACGTGCACCGCAAGCGCCAGGAGGCGCCTTTAAACAGCGCTCTGACCGGCGGAACGCGGGGAGACTTACCACAGCTGCGGGGGTGAGACGAGGTAGCCCTCCAGCGTTGCCGCCACGGTCAGGAGTCACGACCTGTTGGGATCGCGCCGCCGTCCCGGGACTTCAACTCCCGGCTGCCTCAGCGGTGGCGCTGCTTTGACGTGCACCGCAAGCGCCAGGAGGTGCCTTTAAACATCGCTCTGACTGGCGGAGCGCGGGGAGACTTACCACAGCTGCGGGCGTGAGGCAAGGTAGCCCTCCAGCGTTGCCGCCACCGTCAGGAGTCACGACCTGTTGGGATCGCGCCGCCGCCCCGGGACTTCAACTCCCGGATGCCTCAGCGGCGGCGCTGCTTTGACGTGCACCGCAAGCGCCAGGAGGCGCCTTTAAACAGCGCTCTGACCCGCATCGCGGGACGCCGGGCGAAGCCCGGGCAAAGGGCGGGCCCTCTGTGGCCCTCAGAGGCCAGAAGAGACTGGGCTGAGCCACAGACCCTGAGTTTGTTACGAACTGTTTAAGAACTGCTTGATTCACGTGAGACTTTGGTGTTTTGTTTATAATTTCAACTGTGCAAAGTGCTTTAGATATCTTCCGATTGTTTTCTCATTGCACACATCTCCCAGTGTGTAAGGAAAAGACTGTGTAATGTCCAAATCTAAAACAGATAAGTCTGCTTCCAGTTTGGGCCCCATGGATAACTATCTGGTTAAAAAGGTGAACCAAATCAACAATGAGAGAAGGGCTTCTTTGGGACGAGTGAGTCTCCCTTTGTTACATGATGAGGCTTCGCCTCCACTGGGGGACATTGCACTGGAAAACAGTGATGTTACAAGTGACCGGGCTACTATAACCACAGTAGTACAGGTACATAGGGAGACTCTTGATGTCCTGCCTGATACTTCCATGGAGGAATCAGAGCAGGCGCCACTAGTAACCAGACCTGTGAGATCCTGTAGAAAACTGCAATCTAAACGTGGGGGGAAGCATAGTAAAAAAAGAGCAGATCCTCCACAAGTAGTTTGCAATGGCCCTATTCCAGGATTTTGCCCTGTGGACGGAAATAAAGAGGGGGTACGCTCATACATTCTGAGCAATTTGCCCTACTTGTTAGCTCTATAGTAGCAAAAATAGAGGCTAAAATGGAAGATCTGTTGAGACCCCTGACCACTAAGCTGGACACTGTGTCGCTAGAAGTGGACAGACTGCGTGGACTAGTGTCAGCATATCTGGCCACAGCTCCAGCTGCTCCACCCAAGGTAGTAGATAAGGGTCAGAGTGCCAGGAGTGAGAATGTGCAGCAGATCTGTCTGCAAGTACCTGCCACTGAATCTGCTCCCCCTGCCCAACAACTAGCAACTGATCAGAATAGACAACCCATACTAGAGTCTGAAGGCAGGCCTGACTTCAAACATATAAGGAAAAGTCGCTATATCAATTTGCCCCCGGATTGTGCTCCTTATGTAGCGGTTTTAACAAATGTTCTGCCTATTGATGACTTTTCTGCCCAGTCTCATGGGGAATCTCACGATTCCTTAAAAAACAAAACAGTTGCGTGGTTGAGTAAAAACTGTGGATTTCCAACCAAATACTCTGATCAAATACTATCAACGCGAAGGGTGAACTGGATTGGTCCGTCTAGTAAGACCACCAGTGGGGATTGTATTGTTGTAAATTTTAAGCACCCGCAACATGTGGCAACAGTATTACTAAGGGCGGCCTCTCTAGTATATAACATGAATAGTGTATGTGTTCGCCCACTTGGCTATTTTTATGCCCTCCTGATTGTAGCCCCCCCTGACCCCAGGAAATTCAGACCATTGACTCAGTCCTTGACACCGGCACTGAAGACACCATGGAGAAGTGTGGCTCAATGGTTAGAGCGGCAGACCCTGATGCAGAGGTCTAGCCTGGGACCAGGGTTCAATTCCCCGCCTCGGTGGGTCTTGGGCTCAAAATTCCACGGACCTGATAATTCTCGCCTCGGTGCCTATTCCAATCATGGAGTCCCACTCTGCAACTCTGGGCAATAGCTTGCTTAATCTCCACAACGGCCCCCACAACGCTAAGGCTGCCTTGCCTCCACCTTGGGGGTGCCCAGGAGTGGACACCTCACAGGAAAAGCCAGGATGGGTTCCACAGCGGTATTCGTACAAGCGCCTTGAGACCCTTGCGGGTGAGTAGTGCGCTATACAAGTATCAATTTACATTTACATTTATCTGTATAATGTTAATGGCCACCGTTGGAATGGCCCCAATGTGGAAACACATAATAGATATAATGCTGCTATCCAATGTGGGAAAGGTTTTAATGTGGACACTCGGAACAGATATGACTTGCTCTCTGGCCTGGAGGCGTGTGACTGACGCAAGGAGTGTGTGGGGCAAGGAAAGGAACATGTGGTAGAAGAAGGTCATGAAGGGACTCTTGAGGTGATGACGAATGGTAGCAATGTAATCTGTTGGAACATTGCGGGATTGGGTTCAAAGATGGGAGATTGTAACTGGATCAGGTTCATTAAGCAATATCAGATCATCTGTCTCCAGGAGACCTGGTCAGTTGAATGTGACTTTTTCCTTGAAGGTTATAAATCATTCTATGTTCCCGCGTCTGCATCTAGCAGGGGCAGGCCAAAGGGGGGATTAGTTACATTCATTTCTGTTGCTTTACCTTGTAATATACGTAGAGTTTTAACGGACAACCCAGGTATTATTGGGTTGATATTAACTGGAGATAACTGTTCGGCTGGCCTGGTTAATTTTTATAATGGTGTAAATGTATGCTCAGCTCATAGCCTTATTGGCACTGAATGATTTGATTCGCTCCTATATGAAAGAATGTATTCATAACCTCTTGATTGTGGGTGATTTTAATGTCCATCCATGTGGGAATCTCTTGCTGAAATGCATTTCCGATGTGCATTGTGCACGATCCCAGGGCCTGCATATGGAACACACAGTTGAAGGGGAATTCCTCAACGATTTATTTAATGATCTAGATTTAACAAAAGCTATGGAATTGAGGGACCCTACTAAGTTTTTTTATACCCCAACCTTTAAAGGGCATGGACGGGGAACCTTCATTGACTATGTGTTACTCACATTGCCAATGCAGTCCTTTGTGGACTCCTTTTCTATTGAAAATAGCGAATTTAGTGATCATAACCCGCTCACTGTTCAGTTGAAGGGGCCCGTGGGTAGTTAAGGAAACCCGGAATTGTGTTTCAGGTAGGCTTAGCACAACTGATGGAAGAGGCCGGCTCAGATGGTCCATGATTGCTGCTGATCTGCTGTACAAAAAAATAATAGACACTTGTACAGATGAAATTTTGAGTTGTACCACAGCTGGGACTGAACCAATTAGGGTCCTGGGTGCTTTTCAAAATATGTCGGATAAAGTATCTCAGCTGATGTTGGCCCCTGCAAAAAACATAGGAGTCAGGGGACCAAGAGGGTTTAACCAGGACTGTTCTAAAGCAGCACGCAATTTAAGGTTGGCTTTGGCAGCCAACCCCAGAGTAAAATTGACTGTTCAAGCGTGTAGGAGAGAATATAAATCAGTTATTGCCACACGCAAGGACTTTTTAAGAGAGGAGGCTTGGAATGAGATTCTTGATCCAGATACCTTGAAGTGCAGCTCTAGATTCTGGGCATTGGTAAAGAAACCTTTCCTGGTGCAGGATCCGGGGGATGGTCTGGAATGCTGCATAACTAAGGATGAGTGGGTAAATCATTTAAGAAAACTATATTGTTGCACGTCGATGGAAATCCCCAATTTGTCCCCTTGTGATAGTGATAGCTTTATTAGGTTTGAAAGAGGCGAGATTATGGAGGGCATAGTCGGATTGACAGCAGAGAAAGCCCCGGGCCCTGATGGGATCCCCCCAGACTTGTATAGGTCTGACCCTAGCTTTTGGGCTCCCATTCTGGAGGCGGTCTTTAATGCGGCTGCAACAGCTGGTTGTCCACAATCTTGGGGGGTCTCCACAATTGTTCCGGTCTTCAAGAAGGGGGACAGGGGTAGCCCACTCTGTTATAGGCCAATTTCATTAATAGATTCTATGGTCAAAATAGTAGGTAGAATGCTACTGCAGAGATTGTCGGACTGGGCGTTGACAAATAACATCATGTCCATCGCTCAGTATGGTTTCTGCGGTGGACGTTCGACTATAACACAGTGCCTCAATCTCTTCTTAATTTTAAGCAAGTATACTGTAGTGAAGAGGGGTACAATCCACCTTGCCTTCATGGACTTGTCATCTGCTTTCGACTGTGTTAACAGGGGAAAGCTCTGGCAGTCCATGAGGGAAAAGGGTGTTGATAATGGGATTGTTAATTTCCTTGCTGACCTACACAGTAATACTAGTGCCAATGTAAGGTATTCTCAGGATCTGGGCGTAACTAGTAATTTTGACATCAGAAAGGGTGTGCGTCAAGGTTGTATCCTAGCCACCTTTCTTTTTACCTTTTATATCATTGACCTAGATAGCGACGTGCAGAATATTCATGCCGACTGTCCCAGAGTCGGCAGGCCGGGTATTCCTGTTCTTCTATATGCAGATGATGCGGTTTTAATCTCTAGAACTGAGAGGGGACTCCAAGCTCTACTTAACGCTTTTAAACTGTTTATGTCAGACAGAGATTTACTGGTCAACAATTCCAAATCATTCATAATGCAAGTTGGCCAACAGCCAACCAAAAACTTCTTGTTTAAGCTAGATGATGTAGTGATCCCTGTATCGAAATCATTCTCGTATCTTGGGGTTATTTTCGATAATAAACTCAGTTGGGGTCCACATCTTGTTAAGAAGAAAGGTGAATTGGCCAGGGTGAACGCCTCCATTTTTAACTTTGCGGTAAAACTAGGGAAAATACCTACAAGTGCCATGATGAAACTTTATAATGCGAAATCAGTGGCTACTGCTGTTTATGGCAGGGAACTGTGGGGTTATGTCGTGGCGGGGCAGTTACAGACTGCTGAAAATTCTTTCATGAAGCGCCTCAGGTGTGTCCCAGTTGCAGTTGGAACTTCTAACTTTGCAGTACATGAAGAGTTGGGGGCACAATACTTAAGCGACATTTTTTCTTTACGCGCGCTGATATGTTGGCTGAATTTGTGGCTAAATGTGGACATTCCATTGACTCATTTGATCATGAAAGACTTTTTGTCCCAGGATAAGGCAATGGGCACCCCATGGTTAAATTACTTGAAATCTAGTTTCTCCAGGCTCGGACGTTTGGATTTGTTTGAACATCCGAGCAGGATTGTAAAAGGGGACGTGGAGGTAATTAAACGGGCCTTCCTCGTGGATAGGAGTATGCAAAGGGAAGCTGTGGAGTTTCAAAAACCAACTGTAAGAAAATCTGTTATGCTAAAAACATGTGAATCAATGGAGCCATATTTTATTGGCTCATTGACCTCACATGAGAAGTTCTTGCTAACAAGGTTTAGGTTAAATCTTTATCACCATCTGCTGATTAGACCAAAAAGTGACATTTTTAACAAATTTGCAGCACCCTGTGGCTGCGACGGAAAGTCTCCACATGATATGCTGCATTTTATATTTTTATGTAGATTTTATGATTACCCACGCAAACGCTATCTGGTTGCTCTTTTAAAAAAACTTAATTTTAATCAGATCAGACCAGCCCTTATGTACCTACAACTTCTGCACAAGGACAGCATTCTTCAAGTTACTGAATTTTTAAAGCTATGTATAAGGTTGAGAAACTGTCTGGATCAGTGATGGTCCTCTTGATTTATTTATCTCATGAATTTACTCATTGTATGTAATTAATTGTCCCTTGTATTTTCTGCACTTTGCCGTTTATTTTTATATTTATTTCTATATTTATTTAATTTTTAAACTGCTTTGTTGAATATGTGCTTTTATGATTTGAATCAAAACCGAAATAAAGTCTCTATTGAATTGAATTGAATTGATACGTTTACACCTGCTCTGACCTGGTGTAAAGTCAGACTACAACCTGCAACATCAAAGGGAGCCCAGCCCACAGCCACACCTGACCGACAACAGATGCCATGGAGCCAACGATCATGCAGCTTGGACACCCAAGAGTGCCCTGCCACCCCCGCACCAACCCCTTGTCCGCCATCCCCCTGATCTCCCCGGCAAACAAATGTGACAGCAGCCTTCCGAAATCTGGAATGTAGCAAATAGGCTGATGCTGCACAATTATAATAATCAAGATGCATGTGAGGTTGGACAAATGCGAATCACAGTCATCCATGGATTTACATATAAAACATTTTATTTAAACAAAACAACAAAATAAAAGTAGGTACATCCATGGCGTGTCATCCCTCAACAATCTGTGAATCACAGCCTACAAGACAAAAAGCAAGATAAGATTGTGCGTCATTCGCCCATCAAAGGAGAGAGAGAGAGAAAGAGTGAGAGAGAGAGGTAGAGATAGAGATAGAGAAAGAGAGAAAGAGTGTGAGAGAGAGAAAGGAAAAGATGGAGAGGGAGAGTGAGTGTCGACACTGCGGACAAAACCCTCACAGCTCACCTTTCCGCCACCGGTGTGTCTGTAACCACGTGCCGGGACATACTGCAGCCCTCAAGCTCACTTATCTGAAACATAGTATAGAATCAGTAATGGCAGAGTACATACAACTGCACACACCTTCATCGCTGTCCCACTCCTGCGAAACCAGGCTGCTGCACGTCATCCACTCCCACTGCCCAGAGGTGTCTTCCTGCCCCTGCGCATGCAGGCTGCTCCATCCCATCCACTCCCTCCGTCCAGAGGTGTCTGCCTGCCCCTGTGCACCCAGGCTGCTGCACACCATCCACCCCCACCGCCCAGAGGTGTCTGCCCGCCCCTACACACCCAGGCTGCTGCACACCATCCACTCCCACCGCCCAGAGGTAACTGCCCGCCGCTGCGCAAACAAGCCTCTCTGCTCACCTTCCGCCACCGGCATGTGTCCAAGAGGGCCCACCACATGCTGACGCTAGCTCTAAGACCAGGGCTCATGTCCTTGGCAGCCAAAAGATCACACATTTAATTCTGGGTTTTGATATTATAATGTCCGAGAACATATCACTGCAGCGCGCCGAGGAGTCATCTTTGTGTGGGGTACACGTGGTTCAGCCGAGCTCACAATTCAAATAGGGTCTTGATTGCCAGGGTGGTGTTTCGAGGCCTACGCATCATCACAGGCTGCACACCTGCTTAGCTCTGGTGGCACTAACTCAGTGAAACTTAAGTCATCGTCACATGGCGGGAGGCCCGTGGCGGGCAAAGTGCCTCAGCTACCACCAACTCTGTGTACTTCAAGTAATGGGAGAGAATGGAATGGTGTCAAGCATGTGCGCCCGGCCCTTTTTATTGGCAGGGTCACATGTCCTGTGACGCCTGTGCTGCATGGGTGTGGTATATATATATATTTTAGTATTTAATAAAAAAGAAGACATTATATACTTTTAATAACAAACACAAAAATTTACAAAAACGATTTTTAGGATATTAACGTTACAAAATATCAATAAAAGCAAATTCAAAATTACTGACAAAAAATAGGTTTAATGAACATTATAATTAGAAATTGGCATTTAAAAAACCTTTGAAATTCACAAAAAAAACATAGGCTTCAGGGACGTTATAGTTAGAAATTAGCATTTAAAAAAACTTAGAAATTCACTGAAACGACCATAGGTTTCAGGGAGGTTATAGTTTGAAATTAGCATTTAAAGAACCTTAGAAGTTCACTGAAAAAAACATAGGTTTCTGGGACGTTATAGTTAGATGGACATTTCACTCATGCAAAGCCAGAGAAATTCGGCCGTTACAGTTAGTAAAGCTAACTATCACTCGCGCCCCCGCAATGCACCGCTGATGATGTCACATATTACATCACTCATGACATGGTCAGTGACATCACTGATGACATCTCAAATGACATCACTGATGATATCACTGATGACATCATCCATGTGATAATTTTATGCACATCCTCACACCCAAATATAAGCTTCGAAACACCCATTCTAGAGGGGCGTGGCTTGGATGCCGCGCAAGATGGCCGGCTAGGTGCTGAGCTCCGCTGCACCGTTACACCTCGAAGCTATTTTCCCGATGTGAACAGGACTGCCTTCGCACCTCCTTGCCGAATTCTCCTATCGGAACCTTGGAGGAACAAGCGGAGCGGCTTTGCGGCTTTTGGAGTGCCGCTCTTCATCCGTTTCCGCGATGTTTCTGCCGCTCCTCACGGAGCTGCCATTTTAGGTGTTCCTCGAACTACCGGACCTCTGCCTCCACAACAAGCCAGGACGTCCTCTACTGCCATGTGTCACTCGGCAGCAACGACCTTCGGGGTGAGCAACTAAAGTGTTCGGTGATTTTTGCTACGTTTGTCTTGCTCTCTCTCTGAGGAATCTTTGCTCAGGCGTTTCGTCATGGCGTTTCCTCTGTGAGACCCGCTTTCTTCGAACGCCTTGTCACCTCAGCGCTACTCATTGCAAGTGCGCCACTGATGTTCCTCATGGCTATTTACTGACTTTTTGACTTTCTGTGCATTCCATTACGCCTCAGCTGCCTCATGACACGCTTTCCCTAACTGCCATTCTCAACGCCCTCTCTCTTCAAATTGCCAGCATATGCTCCATTCAATTCACTGGCGCTTTCTTGTGCAATTTACAAGCGCTTCCTCAGGGAGATAACTTCATTTTCTCCTCTTCATGGTATGCCACCTTTCTGCCCTACATTATCTATATACTACTTTTTCAAGTATACGCTTTGGACCCGATTAAGGTGTTTTGGTGTACCCTGTCTTGTTCAGCTAAGCTCTTCAATGCTACTGCTTCTCTCTTATTGGCATTATTCGCAGTGCTGTATTTTTGGAGCATCTTGTATTATATAAGCGCCTGGCTTACCTTCTGCTAAGATGACCTTCTGAGTCATTGCCAACGCATTTTTCTATACTTCTCAGTGCATTGAGATTAGTTATTGGCTGCAGTAGAAATTTCTATGGTGAGATTACGCAAACCTCAATTTGTCTTTGCTTCCTCTGTGAATTCTTCGGTGGGTTCTTCAACTGGTGCATCTAAATCGACTCACTCTGCAAAAATGTCGACTTCTTCTTCTCAGAAAGCCCCTTCGGCTCACTGATCTTCCAGTAGAACCTCTCCACCTGCTCCATCTGGCAAACGTCTTAAACAAAATTCTCCTACACCGGAGGATAACTCTTCCTCATCTCCTATTGATCAAATTTTGGAAGAGCTTCGTGCAATGCGTCCTTTTGTCGAAGAGACAAGCAAGGATATGCAGCTTTTGAAGGACAAATGGGAGTCCATGGATGCCCGCCTCTCTTCTATTGAGCTACAGATTCCTGAGGTTCAATCCAACACGCAACGCATTGTTGCATTAGAAAAGACTGTTCTCTCTCTACAAAAGCATACGGAGGATTTGGAAAATCGCAATAGAAGAAACAACCTTCGTATTTACAATTTACCAGAAAATCTTGAGGGTGGCAATCCAGTGACTTTCTTTACCACCTTCCTATCGAAACTTTTGGACATGCCCCCCTCTACGTCCATCAGTATTCAAAGAGCTCATAGACTTGGCGCAAGAACAGATTCATCTCCTAAACCTCGTGGAGTCATTATCCTATTTTTGAAATGCACAGACCTTCTCTCGATTCTTTCAGCAGCAAGGAGCAAAAAACAATTGACTTGGCAAGGTCAACGAGTTTACTTATCTCAAGATGTCTCTAATGCCACTGCCTCCAGACGTAAGGAATTTCTAGCAATGCGTCCTTCTTTGCGATCCCTGGGAGCAAGATATGGCTTGTTTCACCCTTGTACCTTCAGAGTCACTTATCGGAATAAGACTTGGTCATTTCAAGATCCTGGTGAACTACGCAACTTCATCTTTTTGCAGAATGAGGAGGGGATGGACGCCTCTTCCTCTCCTTCGAACAGTGGCTGAAATGTTTTTGTTGTCTCCATGTATTGTTCTCTAGTAGTGTTTCTCTGATTTCATGTACTCTTCTCTACTCCTTCTCTTGGTCTTCTCAATCTTCTCATCTTGTTTATCTTCTTTTTCCTGTGTCTCCTTGCGTATGTTCTACATAAATCTTATTTCTAATTTCTGGCTATATACTTTGTGTCACATGTTCCGTATGTTAACAATTGTCTCCTTTTTCCCCATGCAGATATGTATCGGATGCTCCCTTCACCATCTTGTTCCATCCTTTCTTCCTTTTTTGTGAGGTCTCGGTGTGGTTCTGCTCCTGGTCCTGGTCCACCCGTCTTGTAACGCATCACCACCTCCCCACTTCCCCCTTTGTGTATTTCCCCTTTCAGGTATGTTCATTACAGTCATCCTTTTGGATTTGTACTGTCTTCTATGCCTTCTCTCTTTTCTTTCTTCTCCTTCTTTTGCTGACCCTCTTTCCTTTTCCCTAACCTTTTCCCTTTCCCCTTCTCTTTCTCCTCCTCCTCCTATCCTTCCTTCTACCCTTTTAACGGTTTTCATATTTTTTACCTCCTTAAAGTTTGAATTATTACTTGTACAGTATGTTTTTGCATTTTTCAATTTTGAACAGTTTATTATTCTTTCACCTTCAAAGTTGTTTCATGGAATGTGAAAGGATTTAACCACCCTATTAAACGGCAGAGAGTACTTTCACACCTCTCCTCTTACAATCCTGATATTGTTCTTATTCAAGAAACCCATCTTTCAGATATTGAATCTTTAAAGCTAAAGAGATTGTGGGTTGGTACTGTTTTGTTCTCTCCTGCTTCTCATAAAAAGAACGGTGTTGCTATTTTGATTCATAAACGTCTTAAGTGTAAAGTACTTCTTGAAGAAAAGGATGATGAGGGTCGTTGGGTTTTAGCTAAATTGCTCATTAATGCTATTCCAATTACTGTGTTCAACGTTTATGGCCCTACATGCTTTGACACCTCTTTTTGGCCCTCCATTACAGCAAAATGTGTTCAATACAAAGATGATTCTTTCCTGTTAGGTGGAGACTGTAATCAGATTATCGATCCTTTTCTGGATCGTAAATCCTCTGTTCGTTTTACCCCTCACAAGCCCCATAAACAGTTTCTTGACACTATCACACAGATACATCTTCTGGACTCATGGAGACTCACTCACCCAGACATTATAGACTTTTCCTTTTTCTCTCCCCCTCATGCTTCTTTCTCTCGTTTGGACTACATTTTTCTATCCTCATCTTTATCTCAACACCTTCTATCCTCTTCTATTGAACCTATTGTTATTTCTGATCATGCTCCTATTATCACTGTATTTGATCTTCTTCCTCCTACTCCTAAATATTCTCTCTGGCGCTTTAATTCTTCTCTTCTTGCTGATCCTCTTTTTTCCTCCTCCTTTCGTTCTTTCACTTCTGAATTTTTCCAACTTAATTCTAAACCTGATACCCCTCCTCATGTTCTTTGGGATTCCTTCAAGGCCACAGCCCGCGGTTTTATTATCGATTTTGTCTCTAAAAAGAAGAAAAAGTTCCTTCAAAAACGTAAAGTTACCCTTGCACACATTAAGTCATTAGAACATCAATTCTACACTTCTTCTCCTAATCATATGTCTCCTGAACTTCTTAAGGCTAAAATTGCTTTTAACAAACTTACTACGGATTCAGCTTCCTCTTTTCTTCTCCGGAGCAGTGCACGATACTATGGAGGTCGCAATAAATCGGGTAAATTATTGGCTAATTATCTAAAATCGCGTAAGGAGCGAACTAACATAGACTCTATTTATTCTTCTTCTAATGTTCTTGTACATACCAATGCAGAAATTTTGGAGCAATTTCACTCCTTTTATGAATCTTTATACTCCCCTGAAAATCCCCCTACCCCAGAGCTTCTCCATTCTTATTTTGAAAACCTACCTAAGCCAGATACTTCCCAACTTAATTTTTCGGACATTGATATTGATCTCACTATTTCTGAATTATCCACTGCTTTGTCCTCTCTCACTAAAGGCAAAACTCCAGGGCCTGATGGCTTTCCAGTTGAATTTTACTTACACTTTTCCGATTTCCTCTTACCCAAACTTCTCTCTCTTTTTCAATCTTTTTGTTCTACTGGACTGGCCCAAGGCTCATTTCAAGATGCTACCATATGCCTTATCCCTAAAGAAGGTAGAGATCCTAAATTCTGTAAGAATTATCGTCCTATATCTCTAGTTAATGTGGACTATAAGATTTTTGCAAAATTATTAGCTCTTCGCCTTGACCCGCTCATGCCACATCTCATCGGGAAAGAGCAATGTGGTTTTGTTAAGGGCCGTCTTACCTCGGACAATTCCAGACTCTTCCTTAATGTTTTAAGTAAGGCCCCCTCGCTGTCGATTCCCATTGCAGCCATCTCAGTCGATGCTGAGAAAGCCTTTGATCGGGTTGACTGGTCTTTTCTCATGGCTTCCCTGAAATGGCATGGCTTCAGTCCTAAATTTATCTCCTATATTTCTTTAATATATTCTATGCCCAAGGCTTCCGTTCTCGTCAATGGTCACCTCACTTCCCCATTCACACTTCAACGTGGAGTTCGTCAGGGCTGTCCTCTGTCACCTCTTTTGTTTATTTTAGCGCTTGAGCCCTTCCTCTCTTCTATACGTAACAATCCCTCCATTTCTGGATTCCCGTATGGTGATCATCATCTTAAATTATCTGCCTATGCTGATGATATCCTTTTATTTATTTCAGACCCGGTTACCTCTGTTCCCTCTTTATTAATTGAATTTGAAAAATTCTCTTTGGTTTCAGGCTATAAAATAAATTCTGATAAAACAGAAATTCTTCCTCTAACTAAATTTTGCCTTCCTCACTTCTTCACTTCTACCGGCTTTGCTTGGAACTCTAAGAAAATAAAATATCTTGGTGTTCTTTTCTCTAACTCTATCTCCTCCTCTATTCAACTTAACATGAATGCGGTCATCTCTAGAATAGATTCTTTACTCTCCTCTTGGAATCCTTTATTTCTTTCTTGGTGG
>NW_028250509.1:0-15663 GCF_964263255.1 Lissotriton vulgaris
ACAGGAGGTACGGTTCGTAGGGTGTGAGCTGTGACGAAGTCAGCAGGGCTCATCAGATGCAATGCAATGCGTACAGAGGGTACGGTACATTGGGTGTGAGCCGCCACGAAGTCAGCAGGGCCCTTCAGGTGAGATGCGAGACGTACAGGAGGTATGGTGTGAAAAATGTGAGCCGCGACGAAGTCAGCAGGGCTCTTCTTAGTCCAAAGCAATCTAAAAACTACAGCCAAAACAGCCCCTAGTTATAGGGCAAAAGGGGTCTTTGAAGTTGTTTGATCCGGCAGGGGGTTCCCCAGCACCCAGGTACTTGTTGTGGGTGTCTCCTGCCAGATGACCCCTCTTTCCTTTGAAGGAGGGAGGCAGGGTTGTCAGACGCTCAGCGGGAAGTGGGGCCGGCACTGTGGAAGGCAGGACGCTCAACAGAAACTACTCCACCCCTCCCATCTATAAGTAGCCAGCTAATACTAGGCTCTGGAGACAGCCCAGACCCTGTCCCTTTTCCTAGACATCTGACTACACATCTTCAGTAGCACACAGCAAGGTTTGGGTAAGAAAATAGTCACTTTCCAAAAGTTCTATTTCCAAGCTCAGAGTCTAAAATCATTCCCCTAAAAGAATGCATTATGAACTCCTGAGTTCAGGGACACTCGTCTGGAATATCTACCATTTTCCCTGGGTCAGATACGAATATAAGATGTCAAATTTATCAGTAGGAGCACTTGCACTGTGGCACTGATCAGCAGTGGCACAGTGCTCTGAGCATCTTGTCCAGCACAAAAATAGGTCATACACGTAGGAGGCATAATGAAAATGGAAAGGGAGACCCGCGCCAAGGATGCCAGGTCTAACACATGCCCCCCCAGCTGAAAAGTGGGGAGAGCTACCCATCCCCTGGGAGTTCTCTTCACTATAGCGGAAAAATCTAGACAGACCGTCAGCGTTGGCGTGGTCTGTGCCAGGGCGGTGTTCCACCGCGAAGTCCATCCCCTGTAGGGAAATGGACCACCTCAACAGTTTTGGATTCTCACCCCTCATCTGCATTAACCATCTGAGGGGCCTGTGGTCTGTCTGAACCCGGAAGTGAGTCCCAAACAAGTGTGGTCTCAGCTTCTTTAGTGCCTAAACCAGAGCAAAAGCCTCACGCTCAATGGTACTCCACCTTTGTTCCCGGGGTTGTAACCTCCTGCTAATGAAGGCTACAGGTTGGTCTAAGCCCTCCTCATTCAGCTGTGATAGAGAGCCCCTATGCCATGCTCTGAGGCGTCCGTCTGGACAACAAATTCCTTTGAGACGTCAGGTGCCCAAAGTACTGGTGCTGTGCACATGGCAGTCTTCAAGGTGTCAAAAGCTTTCTGACAGGTGTCCGTCCAAATCACTCTCTTGGGTTGTTTCCTGGAGATCAGTTCTGTCAAGGGCCCTACAATGCTGCCATACCCCTTGACAAATCTCCTATTATAGCCAGTCAGACCTAGGAAGGCCCTTACCTCTGTCTCGGTCTTCGGGGGTTCCCAAGCTAGGATGGCATTAATCTTGGGTTGGAGGGACGCCAATTGGCCGCTCCCTACCTGGTGCCCCAAGTACACCACTGAACCCTGCCCAATCTGGCACTTACTGGCCTTGAATGTGAGGCCGGCTCTTTGCAGGGCCAGCAGCACTTCCCAGAGGTGTTGCAGGTGTTCTTTCCAATTGGTGCTGAACACTGCAATGTCATCCAGGTAGGCGGAACTGAATTTCTCCAGCCCCTCCAGTACCCAGTTGACCAGTCTCTGGAAGGTAGCAGGGGCATTTTTCATCCCAAAGGGCTTCACCCGTAATTGGTAGTGCCCATCGGGGTGGAAAAGGCTGTTCTCTCTTTTTCCCCCTCTGTGAGGGTGATCTGCCAGTACCCAGCGGCCAGGTCGAAGGTACTGAGGTATTGGGCAGATCCCAGGCCGTCAATGAGTTCATCTGCTCGGGGGATGGGGTGTTGGTCCATCCTCCTGGTGACGGCATTGAGTCCACAGTAGTCCACACAGAACCTTAGTTCGGGGGTGGTACCAGGCACGGCAGCCTTTGGGGCCAGGACCACTGGGCTGGCCCAGGGACTGTCAGAAGACTCAATTACCCCTAGAGCAAACATTTTGGAGACCTCCTTCTTAATGTAGGCCCTGACTCTGTAGGCCTTGTGCCTCACAGGAGTGCCGTCCCCAGTGTCTACATCATGGACACACCAATCAGTGATACTGGGGACCAGAGAGAATAAATCAGAGAACTGTCTTAATAACTGGCGACAGTCTTCGTGCTGTTCAGGAGTCAGGGAGGCGGAGAGAATAACACCCCCTACTGATCCATCTTTCTCCTTAGCACACAGGAGATCTGGTAGAGGTTCTGTCTCCTCTTCCACTCCATCATCTGTTGCTAGGAGCATGCCCACTTCAGACCTCTCAAAATAGGGCTTGAGACGGTTTACATGGAGGACCCTTAAAGGGTTCCTTGGAGACTGCGTGTCCACCAGGTAGGTGACTTGGCTCTTGCGCTCCACCACCTTGAAGGGACCGGTCTACCTGTCCTGGAGAGCACAGGGTTCCACAGGTGCCATTACCCATACTTGTTGTCCAGGCTGAAAGTCTACCAGAGTGTCATTCTGGTCGTACCAGCGTTTCATCTCTTCCTGGCTAGCTTCCAGGTTCGCCTCAGCGAGTTCCCCGAATTTCCGAGTCTGATTCCTTAAGGCTGAATACATCCTGGGGAGGGTTCCTGGGAGCTGTCTCCCAGCCTTCTTTGACCAGACTTAGAGGTCCTCGGATGGGGTGGCCATAGAGCAGTTCAAAGGGCTAAACCCTAAGAACTTCTGTGGCACCTCCCAGTTTTCAAACAGTAGGCACGGTAAAAGGACGTCCCACTTCTGCCTCAGGAGCTCCTCTAGGCCCGTAATCATGCCCTTGAGGGTTCGGTTGAACTTTTCAACCAGCCCATTTCCTTGGGGGTGGTAAGGGATGGTGAACTTGTAGGTGATGCCACACTCCTGCACAGGGACTTCATGTACTTAGAGATGAAGTTGGTCCGTCTGTCACTCACTACCTCACTGGGGAATCCCACACGGGAGAAGATCCCCATCAGGGCCCGCCCCACCATGGGGGCCATCACTGTTCTGAGAGGGATGGCTTCAGGGTACCGGGTGGCATGGTCCACTAAGACCAGGATAAACCTGTTGCCCATGGCTGTCTTGGGATCCAGAGGCCCCACAATTTCAATCCCCACTCGCTCAAAGGGGGGACTGACCACAAGGAAGGGCTGTAGGGGAGCCTTGTGCTACCACCCACTCTTTCCACTTGCCTGGCAAGTCTGACAGGATTTGCAGTGGGTTTCTACATTTTGGCGCATCCGGGGCCAGTAGAAATTGGTGACAAGCCTGTGATAGGTCTTGTCTTGCCCCAGATGCCCTGCTAAAGGTACATCATGAGCAGGCCCGGTTTGAAGTCTCTGAAGCGTAGGGGTACCACCAGCACACGGGCTGAACCTAGCTCAGCGGACTTAGGCTCACTATATAGGAGAGCATTCTCCCAGTAGACCAAGTGTGACCCTGACTGATCACCTGCTGCCTGGGCGGCAGGCTTCTGCCGCTCGCCCACAAGAGAGGGGCATGTGTTCTGCTCCTCGCAGAATTCCTCCCTGGAGGGCCCACCATCTTGCTGCCACTGGATCAGCTCAGGTAGATCCCCCAGTTTGGCGATCTGTTACCCTGTAGGTCCCAGGGCATCCCCCTAAGCGTTTGCCTCCTCCTGGGCCGTGGGAACTGAGGGGTCTGGGTTCCCGCACTCCCCCTCCTCTCTCTCTAAGGCAGGTGCCTGGGCCACTTTTTCAGGCTCCAGGTTCTTTTCAGCACCTATCTTGGCAGCCATGGACCGAGTGGTGACGCACACCCACTCGGGCAGTCCTAACATCCCAAGGTGAGCCTTCCACTCCACATGAGTCCAGGGAGAGCTCTCTAAATTGTTGCCCAGCAAACAATCCACAGGCATGGCGGGCCGGACAGCTACTTGTAGGGTGCCTGAGACCCTCCACTTAAAAGGAATTTGAGGCATTCTGCAGAGACTCTCAGAATTGTCAGCAGCAACTACTGGACAGAATGCGTGGGGTACAATCTGCTCCTCAGAGACCAAGTGACAACTGACAGCGGTCACACTTGCACCGGTGTCTCGGAGGGCCCCACTCTTTGCCCATTGATGGTCACCCTGTCGTAAATATTTAATTTACCATCGTAATTTCTATGCAGGTAAGTACTTAATCAATAATAACTCAATCGGAAAGAAAGAAACAGAGTCCGTGGTGTTAGAGTTCTTAGGGGTTTTATTCCTTAAAAAGGAATCGTTCCGAAACGGGATATCATGTTCCTGCAACCACAAGGGGTTCAGGAAGGGATAGAGCAATATTTTATTGACAATACATAGCTTATATACTTAATTTACACCATAGAAAGCAATATAGTAGGCGTAACAGCTGAGAGAAGACAAGATAACAGCATCCACGTGTTACTAGTACGTGATCAGAAGGCGTGAACTAGGCGTGAACTAGAGGTGTGTGCTAGAAACGTCACAGGTAGGTGTCACATGGGGGTGGCACTAAACAGAAATGTTGCAATGTCAGCGAAAATCAGAGGCTTGGATGCGCGCGCAGCTGCATGACGTGTGATTGACGTGAGACTGGAGGGTGCAGGGGACTTGACATTTACACTAGCGGAAAGAGACAGAAGTCTGGCATGTCAGATCAACATGTACTTCTATCATATCTGATATCTGATGTTTGGGAACCATATTATCTGAACGGAAAAGGTCTCTGGGGCAGAAGCTATTCTATACTGACTGTGAGTGCGTGTATAAGCGCCTAAGTGTCTGCATGTGTAGCGTGGGGGCTTGGGCCTTCCATGGGAGCATGGTAACAGAGGCTATGAATTACTTGCACGGAGACAGGCCGGCCCTTTGGCTCTGCAGCTGGGGAATGTTTACTGAAACTAGTAGGCAGGAATGTATTTTCGAGGAGCGGAGCAGATAATTCGAAGGTTGTAGTCAGTCTTGGCAGGCAGCAGGCTGAGCTAAGCGCAGTGGGCCGCGCTGGAAGTAAGTCAGAGTTCACGGGTACAGAGACAACCTGGGCTGAGGCTTTCAGAGTCAGGAGCCAGGAAAAGGCTCGATGGCAGAAATTCGGGGCCTACTTTGCCAGAGCTGAAAAACGTGTAAAGTACACCACAAAAAGACGTTGGCATAGCATACTTAGGAACGGACTATTCAACCCATTCAGGGTGGGTTTGAAAGAGGACATGTTAACGTTGGACGCAAATGTATTTGCGTCTTCATAGCTGGCACAGGAGGGAAGTTACATGCACTTTAGGCTAGTACATGGAGACGGTGGGGTACACGCTAGGGAACACAACTTGACCATAAAATTTTATATTTCCTCATTCCCTCCTTGTTCCCTACGGACCCTTCATGATATATCGATCCTCATGAATCGATCGGTTTGTTCTTGTAACATCATTTGCTCTTCTTTCTTTCTTTCACGTCTTGAAAGGAAACTGGAATGTTCAATGCATGATGTGGCACACAGTCCACAAATCGCTGGCCCACACTGTAAGCACAGGCAGCAACTGAATACTAGGACTAGGCCAATGCCTAGGAAGGATAGGATCTTCCATCCCCAAGCGGTTAACGTTGTCGAGAACCAACCGGACCAAGTCCAGGTGCCTGGATTCTGATGTATCAGGTTGGCAATTTTATGAAGACGTGTAATAGCTTTATATACAGATGGCGCGTTTTCTGGAATTAAAACACAGCAACTTGACCCGATGACCTTACAGGCTCCACCTCTATCTGCCAAGATGACGTCAATAACAAGACGATTCTGAAGGACAACAACCAGCATGGCGGACTGCTCCTCTGTTAAGTTACCTAGGGCGGAGGCAGTTTCATTCACTACTGCTTTAAGTGTTCTAGTTAATCTGTGTATTAGTTTACTATTTTGGACAGGGCCTAAAAAGAAAAAGAATCCTTTATTGAAATCGGTGTATTGTTCCCATGCCGTTTCTGTGTAGTCGACAAGCGGGAGATCTCTTCTGAGTCTACTCTTTACTAGATTTGTATTTCTGTGATAATCAGGAGGAGCTAGAAAAACAGGTGGCAGAAGGAATGCAATATAACAAGTACCATCCCAATCTGGAGGTAAGCGCGTGTATGCGGTATGACCGCAAACAAAATAAGAATGACGGATAGCTTTAAAGGACGATTTACCATGATCACTGAATTCAACCACAGTAGTACATTTACTATGACCTAAGTGTACTGAACCTTTCTTTCTGACACATAATTCACCAGTGACTGGTAATACTGACATAGTGGGCAGAACTGGTGCAGCTTCGGATTCAACAGTAAGAATCATAAGGTTAATTGTGTAATTACCTAATCCATATACTTCGTTTTCTAGATCAGTTCCTATTCTAGTGGGGAGTCCCTCCTTATCAGGGTAACAGACATCGAGCAGAACTAAGTTCAAGTTTCCCCAAACCCAGCTTCCTTTGAAAACAGCAATATCAGGATCTAAGGAATTAATTATTTTAAACCATGCACCACATGAGCCATTGTGAGTGAACGGGTACGGAAAGAGGGGCAGAGCTCCCTTGTAATTCTGGTAGGGAGGGAGTCGGCCACATATCCAGCAGTTTGTAGCATTATTAGTCTGATGGGAATGGTGTAGCATACTAATGAATGTGTTGTTGCGCAGCGCGAGTCTGTAAGAGAGTTCATGTGGAGGTAACTCACTAAAAGAATGTTCAGCAGAAACATTGTAAGCAGATTGTTCACGCTTGAAAATAGGGCAATAGATAGGGAGTAGTACACTCGCAACAATAATCAGAAGACTTAGAAAAAACATGATTAACAATGTCACTATACAGTGACTACGCAGTGATTTGCAATATGTGCGTTTCTTGAATTGTCTCTCTCTCTCTCTATCTCGATCTAGGGGATACATGTCAGAAACTATTTAACCGATTCACCTAGGGGAGGACTTAAACAATTAAACTGTCTGACTTGCTAGATCGGAGCTTTAACTTATACTATTCTTGGGGAGTTTTCTCTCATTCTGAAACTTTAAAGTCACTAGGCTTGATACAGTCTTTGGAAGGGGTGGACGAGCCTGGGTCTGGTTTCAGTTCATTGCATAGTTTGATATGGCTCGTGTGGATCCACCCCTTTCTCCCCTCCACCTTCACTGCTGTCCTCGTAGTAAGAAGGACGGTCTTCGGCGCTTTCCAGCGGGGCTCCAGCGGACTTTTCCTGTCAAAGTTCCTTATTAAAACCAGATCGCCAGGACGGACATCATGCGGCTTTACATCAGTGTTGTCAGGGAAGGCTGCGGCAACCTGTGAACGACATGATTGGAGTGCAGACATCAAGGAGGCAAGGTAATCTGTCAACATATTGCAATCAACATCAGTAATTTTCTTAGGAATGGGCGTCCCCCACATATTCGGTGGTCTACCAAAGACCACCTCGTACGGGGATAGTCCTGATCTCGAGTGGGCAACCATTCTCATGTAGAACAGTGCCACTGGCAGGGCGACTATCCAGTCGACCCCTTTCTCTTGACATATTTTACCAAGGCGGGTCTTTAATGTCTGATTATGCCTCTCTACAAGGCCTGCGGCTTCGGGATGTCGGACACAATGGAATTTCCACTGATATCCTAGCAGCAAGGAAACTTGCCTCATTAATTCGGATGAGAATGGCTGTCCGTTATCTGAGTACACGACACGAGGCATGCCGTACCGTGGGAAGAATTCACGAACCAGCTGCTTGGCAGTGGTCGGAGCAGTATAATCTGGGACTGGATATGCTTCGGTCCAACGGGAAAGTGCACAAACAATTACGAGGACATACTTGAATCCTCGACAACGGTCCATCTGGATATAATCCATCTGGAGGACTTCAAAAGGGTGATCAGGAGGATGAAATCCACCTTGCTCTACAGGGACGCTTTTACCTGGATTGAACTGACAACAGATCATGCAAGTACGCACTTTCTGTTTTGCTGCTGCTCGTAAGTGTTTATTGCTCCAGAGATTTTGCAAGCTGTCTAACATCGCTTTTTCTCCTAGATGTGCTGGACTATGTGCTGTATTGATTATGACTTGAACCATAGAGTCAGGGAGAAACCATGTAGATTTTCCCTTCGTCATCCAACCTTGATCTGTCTGGATCCCTCCTAGCTCAGTCCATTTCTTTATTTCATCAGGGGTAGCATGTGTCTGAATATCGATTACATCTAGTGTGGGATCCCTGACTGTCATACAATTTGTCGATCCTATTGTCTTTGTCATGTCAGTTGTCTGAGTGTGAGTCAATGCTGTATGTTTTGCTGTCTGGTCTGCCAGGTCGTTACCCTGGAAAACAGAATCTGTAACTTTAGTATGTGCTTTACACTTCATGACGGATATGCCTGAAGGCAGATGTATTGCTTCTAACAGTGCTTGAATGAGGGGACCATGTTGGATCTTGGCACCATGAGAGGTCAAAAAACCTCGTTCTTGCCATAACATTCCGAAGTCGTGTACAACTCCGAACGCATAACGGGAATCAGTGTATATGTTGACATTTCTGTTCTTGGCTAGTATACAGGCTCGGGTCAGAGCGATGAGCTCTGCTGCTTGAGCGGACAGTGTGTCAATACGATGTGTTTCTCTAACTTCGGTTTCAGTGGTCACTGCATATGCGGCCACTAATTCTCCTGTACTTGTTCTCATACATGAACCATCCACATAAAGTGTCAGGTCTGGATTTGTCAATGGAACATCTGTTAAGTCTCGTCGAGGCTTTGTCACTGCATTAATGATCTCTATACAATCATGCGGGGCTGGATCTGTCATACTTGTAGGTAACAGTGTTGCGGGGTTCAGAATGCTGCAGCGTCTGATTTCTATGTGTGGCTGGAATAGCGTTAATTCGTAACCTGTCAGTCGTGCTATAGTTAAGTGCTGAGTCTGGGTTCTGTTTAAAAGAACCTCTACAGAATGTGGAACTTGTACTGTTAACTGATGGCCTAAAACAATTGAATCACTCTGTCTGATTGCTAATGCTGTTGCTGCTACGGACTTTAAGCACGCAGGGAGTGCCTGGGCTACTGAATCCAATGTGCTTGAAAAATAAGCGCAAGGCTTATGTGAACCTGCTTGATCTTGGGTGAGGACAGACAATGCTGTACCATCACGTTCTGTAACAAAAAGTGTAAACGGTTTACTGTAACATGGTGTCGCTAAAACTGGTGCTCGACATAATGCTTTCTTTAATTCCTCAAAGGCTTGTGTGTGTTCCTGAGTCCAAGGGAGGACAGTCGAAGTCGCTGCCTCCTGTGTCGTTAACTGGATGAGTGGTTTAGCTAGAAATGCATATTGAGGAATCCATTGTCTACAGTACGAGGTGAGGCCTATGAAGGCCCGCACTTCCTTTTGTGTCTGGGGTTGTGGCATATTTACAATTAACTGAATGCGATCGGGAGTGAGCTGTCTCCCCACTTTGGACAGCAAGTGACCCAAGTACACAACTTGCTGAACACAGAATTGTAGCTTCGAAGGAGACACCTTGTGTCCCTTGTCGGCCAGAAAATGTAAAACTGTCAGTGATGCTTGTTCACATTCGGGCTCACTTCGTGCGGTGATCAGCAGATCATCGACGTATTGCAGTAAAGCGGTATTAACTGGCATTTGAATACAATCTAGTTGTCTTTTCAGTGCTTGACTATAGATGCTGGGGCTTTCTGTGAATCCTTGAGGTGCGCGGGAAAATTTGAAACTTCATCCATTTAAACTGAATCCGAAGAGATATTGGCTCTCCGGGTCAATGGGTACACTAAAGAAAGCGTTCTTGAGGTCAATTACAGTGAAGAACGTTGCTTCAGAATCAATAGCAGTCAATAGGGAAGAGATATCAGGGACCACAGGGTACTGTGGTACAATGCATTTATTTAGCTCTCGCAGATCAATCACCAGCCGATATACTGGCGGTGCATTGGGGTCAGTACGTTTAAGGATCGGAATGATGGGTGAATTACAGATATTGGAGTCGGTCTCTACAACCACTCCTTGGGCAATGAGCTCTTCAATGATTTTCAGTAAAGCCACTACAGCATCAGGGGGTAATTTGTATTGTCTGATTCGGGGTAAAACAACTCCTGTCTTGAGTGTACCACGGTATGGTGTGATATGCATACAACCTACATCAGTTGGGCCTTTTGCCCACAAGTGATCTGGTACATTTCTCAATCTGACATCAAACTCTCGTAATACATAATGACCCTTGAAATCCCGCAGAAAGAGTCTAACTCCCTCCGGGGAACAGCATATTATGGCTCCTAGAGCCTTCAATGTTTTTATTCCTAACAGATTTTCTGGACATGATTTCGTGAGTAACAAGTCTGTAACACGTGATAACGGACCCACAGCCAGGGGGACGGGTTCTGATACCTCATTGACAATGGGCTGTCCTGAAAAACCAAGGGAAACATTCTGTGAGCCTGAGAGGGGTGCCCCTGGGACTTCGTCATGGCTTATTGTGGTGCGGCTTGCCCCTGTGTCAATTAAAAACTTTCTGTCTTTTCCCAGTACTTGACTATGTACATAAGGACCTTCTTGATCTACGGGAATTTCAATAAGAGGCAAACCCACCTCCCTCTCCAGGCTGTTTCATGCGTATCGTTGGTAATCGGGGTAAGCAGCTTGGGCATACTGGTACATTTGCTGGGAAACTTGTTGGGTCGCGGCAATGGGCTGTGGCTGTGATACCGCTACTGTCTGTGCTGTATGAGATGAAGCATGCATAGGCTGCGTGTTTTGCATGGGCTGTACGTTCTGTGAAGTCTGTTGCTGGGCCTGATCTTGTCTTGGTGGATGTGGTCTCTCTTTAGTTTTACCTGTTGATATGTTATGTTTCAGAACTGGACATTCATGTACGTAGTGACCTGGCTGCTTGCAATAGTTGCATGTCCCTTTAACGGGAGCTGTGGTGTGACCTGTCTGGGTCGTACCCTTTCTGTGGCCGTCGGTTGGAACTGACTGGGCTACTAACATTTTCATTTTCGTGTCTTTCATACGTTTCTGTTCCTGATCCTGTTCTTCTCTAATTCTGTTCTGATGGTATTGTAACATTTGTAACATCTGTGATGGCGTATTTGCTTGCCATGTACTCTCAACCTTGTATACACGGTTTTTGACTGCTAACAGGGAATTCTCGACTAACTTTGATACAAAAAGATGCGGGTATGACTCGCTACTTGGTTTAAGACCGCTGTTAATAATAAAACATTTCTCGAATCTTGAATAGAAGTCACTAGTATCTTCGTCTGGTTTCTGCTTACATGCTGAGATGGCATCCCAGTCTTCCTTTCTTGTTGTCAATAATCTTGGCAGAACCTGGACTATCAAACCTGGTAATGCTTTAGTTTTCTCCCCAAGGCCTACCCCTGGGACACGTTTGTTCTCTTCATCTTCTATTTCTGCCCATACAATCTTTTTCTCTCCCACCTCCCATTCCTTTTCCTTGAGTTTCTCGTAGATGCCCGTGGGCAGCAGTACTTTTAACATTTTCATGATATCTTCATATGTGTAATCCCCCATCAGTAACATGTCTTTAAGTTCTCTGTGAAAACCTGCAGGGTCTTTATCATGGCACGGAACTAGTTTCTTCATTTCTAACAATTCTAACTTGGTCAGAGGCGTGTGTACATACACACGTTTCAAGGTATGATCCTCAACCATAACTGGATGTACTTCTCGTAAGGGGTTCTGACTTTCAATGTCATGCAGACGTTCCATATGATACATTTTTCTTTCTGGCGGCGGGGCGGGAACATATTCGGAGCTCACGAAAGTGTTATATCTACGTCGTTGTTCTAGAATTATTTGTATTAACTTGGTACTTAGACCTCTCCATCTATCCATGAGTAGTGCTTCTAATGTTTCGTGTAAGGGACCTGGATCAGAATGTTGATTTCTGTATTTCGTGAGCAGGTGCTGAATCATGTATACACCTGCTAATTTCTGTTCGTCTGGGGAAAGGTTCAGGAATGTCTGCGCTACGGTGTCATCATTGTATATATCCGGATTGTCAGTCCATAATATGGCTGACCGGGCTAGTTCTTGTTCATCCATAGAATTGAGTACATGGTACCCTATTCGGTCTCAAAGTCTTTTATCAGTCTCCTGGAACTGATGTTCAGGAGAATTCGGGTTTGTTAAGGCAGAGAGAAAAACTCTCTTGCTTTCTGGACGAATACCTTTCCTAAGGTAAGTTCCCTTACCTACATACGCTATAGTATCTGTAGTCTTTTCTGGTTCTTCAAGTTCTTCTTCCCCCTCGGAGGAAGCCTTTTCCTTCTCTTTTCCGTGTATTTCTATCACTGCTTTTCTTATTTTCTTGTACATACTAGCTATGCAGGTCCCCTTATCATGTTTTCCTTCAGATATATTTTGGCCCCACTTGTTGAGTCCATCTAATTCATCCTGATCTGTCTCAGGCCTGTCCCGCTCTCTTATTAGGCAATTTATGAAAAAACGTAGTATCTGTGCTTGAATGTCAACTTTCTGATGCTCCATGGCATCCTTAATACTGTCAGGGTCTTTACCAGTCTGAACAAACTGATATATTCTATCTAGGCGCTCCTTCATTCTTGCAAATGACAGCAGGAAATCAGTAGCAGATCGTAACCGTAGTGATGCCATCATCATTCTATCGTCTTTGCCGGGTACTGGATCATATCTGCAAACTGAAAGGTTTTCTTTGAGTATGTCGAGACGGGGTGATTTGAACGTGAAAGGACTCTGTATATCCTTAAGGTTTAATCTGTGCGTTAATGGCGGGGTCCGAAGACCCCCCATCGCACCTCCTGAGGCAGAAGCTTGGACACTATCTCTCCGTGGAGTCTGTATTTGTACCTGAATTTGTCTTTTAGTAGGGTCAGGTAGACGTGGTTTCGGTAGATCAACTTTAGGTGCGGGAAGTGGTGGAGGTGGAGGAATGGCTGATCGAACGGGGAAACCTGGTTGCAGTTGTGGCAGAATTTGGTCTGGAGGCGGGTTGACACCCCCGTCCCCGTCAGTAGGCGCGGCGCGAACAGGCAGATTGGTGTAAGCGGGTGCTACATCCTCTAGATATGAATTCAGGAATATGTCTTTAGTGGTCCTGTGGGTTACTTTAGTTGGAACCAATGGTGGCGGCAGATTTTTCGGTATTTCTGAAATGGCCTCAGGCGAACCCTCGGCCGCGAGATACATACCGTTTACGAGATTATTTCGTGCACGGTCTACTTGCTCTGATTTTACTCGGATCCCTTCAGTAACTAATTCATTTTCTTGGGCGTTATCTGATTCTTTAAGTCTGTCTTCTCTACGTAGTGCTTTTTCAGCACGCTTATGCGATTCCTTACGCCAAAACTCTATGGCGTCTTTCTGAGATTGTCTGGCTTTCTTTTTCCATAATGCTTCCACTACCTTCATGATGCACTCGGCATCCCATGTTCCGGTAACAGGCCATCTGTGTCTCTCGTCTAGATGCTTAGTATAGTCGGCCCATGAATTTAGATACAGTATGGCATCTAAGCCATGCTTATGGTACATAAAATTTCCAGGAGTGTCCCTAGGGGGGATAGGAATTTCTTCCTCTAGTATTCCTTTCCTAGTTCCTATCTGCTTTAACTTGTTGAAAAACGGCATCTTGTTTACTTAGTACTGAATGCTCAATCCTTGCTACTTAATACTGAATACAGCTAGTTATACAAGAACACAATAATGCACATTAAAAACAGTCACACTCATACCACGACATTAATCACATGAAAAGACCTTTGAGACATATATGACTACCCCCTATACCGGATGTACTGCTAAACAGCACAGATACACTGTCGGAGACAATGCAAAAACTTTAATAACTGATATACTGCTAAACAGTACAGATACACTGTCTAAAAACAGTGCAGACCGGACTTGTGTACCCAAACCCGTCTAGATACGTCCCAGCAATGGTACTCACCGGGAAGCACGGAAAACAGAAGGCCTCGGAAAACTCGACTGGACTGGACCGGACTCGACTCGACTCGACACGTGGACACTTCGGAAAACTTCGGAAAACTGGTGGGCCTCTTGACACCTCGGACCTTGCTTCTTTCGGCTAGGCTCTGGTCGGGATCCTCCGCACTCCTCACCGCCTCGTCTGGGTGCTGATCGCAGTCTTCGTCACCTCCGTGGGCCAGAGGGAGATACAGGAAATCCTGCCGGTACGCGTAGTTTCCTTCTAACTGATGGCAGGGGACAGAGCTTGCAACGCACCAACCGGCGCGTGAGGTGGGGGAGGGGTCCCTATTCGGGCGCCAAAATGTCGTAAATATTTAATTTACCATCATAATTTCTATGCAGGTAAGTACTTAATCAATAATAACTCAATCGGAAAGAAAGAAACAGAGTCTGTGGTGTTAGAGTTCTTAGGGGTTTTATTCCTTAAAAAGGAATCGTTCCGAAACGGGATATCATGTTCCTGCAACCACAAGGGGTTCAGGAAGGGATAGAGCAATATTTTATTGACAATACATAGCTTATATACTTAATTTACACCATAGAAAGCAATATAGTAGGCGTAACAGCTGAGAGAAGACAAGATAACAGCATCCACGTGTTACTAGTACGTGATCAGAAGGCGTGAACTAGGCGTGAACTAGAGGTGTGTGCTAGAAACGTCACAGGTAGGTGTCACATGGGGGTGGCACTAAACAGAAATGTTGCAATGTCAGCGAAAATCAGAGGCTTGGATGCGCGCGCAGCTGCATGACGTGTGATTGATGTGAGACTGGAGGGTGCAGGGGACTTGACATTTACACTAGCGGAAAGAGACAGAAGTCTGGCATGTCAGATCAACATGTACTTCTATCATATCTGATATCTGATGTTTGGGAACCATATTATCTGAACGGAAAAGGTCTCTGGGGCAGAAGCTATTCTATACTGACTGTGAGTGCGTGTATAAGCGCCTAAGTGTCTGCATGTGAAGCGTGGGGGCTTGGGCCTTCCATGGGAGCATGGTAACAGAGGCTATGAATTACTTGCACGGAGACAGGCCGGCCCTTTGGCTCGGCAGCTGGGGAATGTTTACTGAAACTAGTAGGCAGGAATGTATTCTCGAGGAGCGGAGCAGATAATTCGAAGGTTGTAGTCAGTCTTGGCAGGCAGCAGGCTGAGCTAAGCGCAGTGGGCCGCGCTGGAAGTAAGTCAGAGTTCACGGGTACAGAGACAACCTGGGCTGAGGCTTTCAGAGTCAGGAGCCAGGAAAAGGCTCGATGGCAGAAATTCGGGGCCTACTTTGCCAGAGCTGAAAAACGTGTAAAGTACACCACAAAAAGACGTTGGCATAGCATACTTAGGAACGGACTATTCAACCCATTCAGGGTGGGTTTGAAAGAGGACATGTTAACGTTGGACGCAAATGTATTTGCGTCTTCATAGCTGGCACAGGAGGGAAGTTACATGCACTTTAGGCTAGTACATGGAGACGGTGGGGTACACGCTAGGGAACACAACTTGACCATAAAATTTTATATTTCCTCATCTCACAGGGAAAAAGCCAGGACGGGTTCCCAATGCAAGCGCCGAGA